>NC_056737.1:1876711345-1876768845 GCF_019279795.1 Protopterus annectens | reverse complement strand
CACCCCTACTTAAATATACCAACTCTGAGATTGCACCATAGTGGAGGAAATGGCAAAGTCCCGAAAACGACCCACCAAATTTTTTCTCTGGGAAAAAAATTCTCTGTTCAGTGACTTCACTATTTTGCCATTTTGACAATATCGGATCAGCTAAATAGCATTCACTATTTAGTCCATTCAATAGCATCATATAGACCTGTGATATGGACTGCATACACATTACGGAGTCATTTTCATGTTCATTATAGACTACATGTGATACGTGGTTTCTACAAGTATCAGAAATTGTTAATGTTTGCTCAATTTTTCTGTTTTGGACAGCAGTTTTCATCAACCATCCGAATATATTAATGCTCTTTTATTGCTTTTTGTACAAATGCTTCTAGGTCTGCATGTCCAACATGATATGACCTTGTCTACTGGGCAGGAGATATGAAAGCAGGTCAGTCCTACAAACAAACTTGTCAGTGACTAGTTCAGAAAAAAATCACTGTAATATGTTTATGTATCTGGAGAAAGAAAGGAAAAAAGGAAAAGAAAAGACCACAGAGCAATATCTTTAAATACATTCTGTCCTGTTATTTATTAAAAGGACAAATAAAGCAACAGCCTGTAGCATAGACCCAGGACATTCACACAGTTATTAAAAATATAGATACTTTCATGTCAAATCTGACTGAATCTCCTGGGGTTCCACAACTTGATTTCCAGATTCCAAAACTGTGCTGTTATTGAGCAGATACATTTATTGTAGTGCTAAAGGGCTTTACTCCTTACAAATGGGGTTTGTATAATCACATTTTTTGAGGGGTAATATTGTGGGGCAGAGACAACCATCAAGTTACAGTCAAAACATATCAGAGGGAGCTAAAAATGGTTAGAATCATGACTTCACATGATCTAAAATTGAGTACTACCTCACAGACAGCGGATGCTGACCATCAATCTACACAGGTTAGATGTTTGACACGAAATTAACCTAGGGTTATAAAAATTTAGGGTCTTTATTATGCACCATGACAATACAAATGTGCTGGAAAAAGGACTCCACAGATAAGATGAGGCATTTTTATTTGACAAGTTTCTGAGGAAATTATTCTTGTGGCTTGTTAGAAGTATTTGACAATGGAAATGTAAGTGGACATTGTGTGTTCCTGCTTCTTCTCACATTCAAAAGACATGTAGTAAGTTGAATGGGCACTCTAAACTGGCAATAGGTATGAATGTGCCTATCTGCGTTCTATCAAAGAACAACCATGTCATGGCTTACCACCCAGTGGTGTGAGCATTGCCTCTAAATGATTGACACACTAATTCCATTTGCAAAAATGGGAAAAGGGGGTTGTGGATGGATGGATGGATGAATAAGTCATATTTCAATAACAGTATTAAGTTTACCATAGAGTAATACATTTAAATATATTCTGTTGTGTTATTTATTAAAAGGACAAATAAAGCAGCAGCCTATAGCATAGACCCAGGACACTCACACAGTTGTTAAATATATATTTATATATATATATATATATATATATATATATATATATATATATATATATATATATATATATATAAATCTATATATATATATAGATATATTCGTGTCAAATCTCAGGTTCCACAACTTGATTTCCAGATTCTAAAACTGCTGCTGGTAGTAGAGCAGATACATTTATTGTAGTGCTAAAGGGCTTTACTCCTTACAAATGGGGTTTGTATAGGAGCCTTTGAGTTAGCATTTGTTTTATGTTAACTTTAGAGTGTATATATATATATATATATATATATATATATATATATATATATATATATATATATAGTTACTTTGCAATATACTCAGGTGGATGACTTATCTGTCTAATTCAGTGTGTCACACTAAATTAGAAATATAGATCATGTTGTAAGAAAAGTTAGTAATGTTAGAAAAAAAATGCACAGGTTGCACTGGGTATGATAAACAGTTCATTTAGAAAAGCCATACCAATCACCTGCTTATCTGTTCTCTTTTGAAGAAGAGCAATCCATCAACAAGTAAACTCAATAAATATTTACTCTGCAATTCAAGTTTTGCTTTAGAAACTTGAAATGCTTCAACATTTAAATATCAGCAGCTATACAAAGAGTCTAAAGCATTGTGTGAACAGCTGCACAGCCCTGCCATTCAGAACTTGAGATATTTAATCTCTTTAGAGTATGGTCTAGAATAAAAAATACAATATTTTTTCACAGAAGGTAGCATACATGATTGTGATGTTTTTGATACTTACTGAGTGCTTGCTATTTATCACTCAGACAGCTACATTAAAACTTTTAAGATAATGATACCCTACATTTTCCTATAAATCCAGCTGTGAAGGAATGTTGTTGATTAAGTCAGAGTCCTGCACCCAAATGATTGTTGCTTATTGAAACGGAGTCGTCATCACAGTAGAAGTATATTCACCAATGAATGTGATACTTGAAAGAGTAGAAAATTGTGCTGCATTAAATATGTACTCTTTTCCTATCCATGTTTAACTGCTGATCCTGGATATAGTCAATAGGTTGTACCAGGCAAAGACTGCTTTGTTGTGAGTATGACATTAAGAAAATGCCCAGACTACTAGCTGGGTAAAATGCATGAATGAGATTGTTGGGCTACAGCATGAGATCTCTTACGTATGAATTCTTCACCTTAAATGGAGAAATTAGAAAGCTTGTGTGTGTGTGTGTGTGTGTGTGTGTGTGTGTGTGTGTGTGTGTGTGTGTGTGTGTGTGTGTGTGTGTGCCAGAAGTTCCCTGAAAAAATTACAAAACTACACAGCAAAGAACTAAAAGTGTAAGCAATCCTTCAAAAAATTAGCTAAGGAACTGCTTTATACCTCCATGCTCAAAAAATTAATAAGACAATACTTGCATAGAAGGTCCAGGATTGAAAGCTAGAAGAAAATAATGCACTTCACATGGAAGCATATAAACCAGTAGCTGTTTGCAACTGCCAGTAACAATGTACTTCTCCAAGAATGCTTGTGTTAACTGCAGCAGTCTCATACTGTAAAGTATAAATAATATTATACAACGACCCCCCCATTAATATTATAAAATGTGCACGCTGATTGGTCACCATGCCCATTGTAAATCAGAGTTATAGTAATGGAAAAAGGTTTGGTCACCTGGACTTTTTCCATTAGTATAACTCTTTTTTTTTTTTTACAGCAACGAAGAACGCAAGATTTACATTGCTTTTTACACACTATCTCGCTATGTTAAATGAGTTTAACATAGCGAGACAACTTTCAAAATGTAACGGAGATCTTCCTATCTCCGTTGCTTTTTTTAAAGGTGTCTCGCTATGTTAAATGGGTTTAACAAAGCGAGACACCTTTAAAAAAAAGCAAGGGAGATTCTCCATTGCTTTTTTTAAAGCTGTCTCTCTATGTTAAATTCCTTTAACATAGCGAGACAGTTTATAAAAAGCAACAGAGATCTTGCTTTCTCCGTTGCTTCCGCCCACAGCTCAGATGTACTGCGTAAGCATACGCATGCGCAATACATCAGAACTGCCGCAGAATACCAGACAGCAGCAGAAGGGCAGCAAGGAGGCATTATACAATGCCATTATTTAAGAAAAGTAATTATTTTTTTTCTTAAATAATGTCATTGTATTTATAGCAATAACTCACTTCTGGGTGTGGGTAATGCTGGATTTACCCATGGTTATCTTTGTTTGGCCACTCGGATTTTGCCCTCGTGACCAGACTACACCAACCGTGGGTAAATCCAGCATTACCCACACCCAGGTGTGGGTTATTGCTATATTAAATGCTACTTCAATGACTGCTAATTACAAACTAAACCATTTAGCTGAGGTTGTTTCTCCTCAATGATATAAACGGGAGTGCAAGGGGCAAAGTCTTCAGAAATCTTTGGGGAAGGTGGTATATTACTCAACAACTTCACCAAGGGACATAGCATTGGCTTTATTTAATCAAAATTTCAGTGACCTGGCCCAGTAATTAATTGGAAAAGACTGAGCAATACCATAACCATAAATAGATAGATAGATAGAAAGATAGATAGATAGATAGATAGATAGATAGATAGATAGATAGATAGATAGATAGATAGATAGCAAGTTGCATTAATTCTAGTAATAAGTTGCATTGAATCTTCAAAGCAGTATATTCTCAAGTTCTGTCAAAGTCAACAAAAACAAATTCCACCAAGATAATCCAAAAAGCTAGATAGGTGCCAAAGCTCAAAAACAGACAGTCCAAAAGAAGAAGAATGAGATTTCTCTAAGTCCTTGAAGGAAGAGTAATGGATGTTGTAGACTTTAAGAAAATTAAAAGAAAAATGATCAAATTACTCTCTAACAAGGGTGGGTTGGACCCTGAAATCAGCTATAATACAACCCTAAATATCCTAAAGAGAAGCAGAGCTCTTAAGTGTCAAGACAATTTACATCTCAAACAATATCAGCATTTAAGGAGGAGCAAACTAAAGTCTGGTCACCAATAAGCAGATTAGCCATAATGAAGCAAACTAGCAATCATTTAACTGTCACTTTAGTCAGAAAGTCAGGAAATAGGAACGTAAGAAGAATATGTTATGACCAGTGGAATAACATAAATGATTCTTAACAAAAACATTAAGCACTGACCACAGCGACTTAACTAGTAGCAAGTAGTACTGTGATAGCAGATTGAAGATAACAGAAGTCAATGACTAGAGAAAATCAGCAGACAATACAAAACAAAAACCGAGCATCATTAAGCATTGTGGTATAATTACACCAAAGGATTAGATGTGTAGGAAGACTACTGCCACCAGGATGCTACATGTGAGGATGCCTCAACTTGTTGAAGTTACATGTACTACAAATTAGAACAGAGCTGAAAGGGATTACCGCAGTAGTCATAGGCAACCTACATTTAGGCAAACAATATGACAAAGCAACAAACAGCAGTGGGATGTTCCTGATACTGTTCTGAAAAAATAACTTACATAAATGGCACACTTTTCTCCCTCTTCCAACCTCTCAAAAATAATAAAGATTTTTCAAAGAAACCATTTTTATTTTCTATGTAAATATTCAACATTTTATGCTTTCTCATCAAAGGAAAGGTAATGCAATATTGCAACTCATTAGTGAGTTTTCCCATCATATTATACTATGCTGGTACTATATTTTCACCAAAATGCAAAGCAACATCTACAAACCTACCAGATTTTTCTTAATATCATTTTTATCTCCATTATTGCCAACTGTCAAGGCTTCACCAAGTGTCAAAAGTCCATTAATTCTCCAGCTACTCGGACTTTCCAGTGTGAGAGCAAGAAATGAGTTGACGGGCTGTCATCCAGGCAGCCATGATTGTTGTTTATATGTTCAACAGCTAACTATGCCCTAATCCTGCTGTTGGTTGTTATTATTGGTGTGTGTGTGTGTGTGTGTGTGTGTGTGTGTGTGTGTGTGTGTGTGTGTGTGTGTGTGTGTGTGCGCGTGTGTGTGTGTGTGTATGTGCGCGCGTGTGTGTGTGTGTCCATGTGTGTGTGAGTGTGTGTGTGTGTGTGTGTGTGTGTGTGTGCGTGTGTGTGTGTGCACACATGCGCACGTATGTGCGTGTGTGTGTGTGTATGTGTGTGTGTGTGTGTGGGGGGGGGGTATGCATGCCAACATCAGACCACCTCTGCCTTCACACCATTTATATTCGAACAGCCACATGCATTGAGGGTTACCATCACTGGCTTGGCACCACCAAGTAATGTCACTGGCCCTGGTAGTTTTACTGCCTAGCAAGACCCACTCACTTAATAGTGACTGGCCAATCAGAACACCACTTCATTCCACCAGGATAGGCAAGTCAACATCAGCCACTCACTCCCATCATCCCCCCACTGGAATTCAACTGCCTAAGCCAGTGACTGAATTTGCGTTATGCATGCCATAGCCTGGCCGTCAGTTTTCTTCTATACCACAAACCCCCTGTAAGAATGTCTTAATGCTGACTGCTTATTCAAAAATGCACACTGTTTCATCTATCTGTGTCATGTGTATTGCAGCACAACTTGATCAACTGCTATACCTATAACCCTCTTTCATAGTCATAAATAAAAAGACTGTAAGACCCACGTATATTATTAGCCAATGTAGTTTATGTAAGACAGAATGGTGGCAACCTGCATTCCAGGCCAGTCAAAGGGATTATACCTACCTTTGTTTTTCAACAGATATAGGAGGCAGTTATATATTGCATATGCCATTGGTAAGTCCCTTCTTCTAGAACTGTACTATGCCCATCAGTTCATTTTTTTTATGTTCATCTGCTATAAGCTCATTTCTCATGCTCATCTAATAACAATATCTGATAGATATTGTCTGCAGCTGTAGATCTTCTTATTCTCTTTCGGCTGTTTCCATTAGTTGTTGCCACAGTGGATCATCTGTTTCCATTTCTTCCTGTCCTCTGCATATTGCTCTTTCACACCAACCACCTACATGTCCTCTCTCACCACATCCATAAACCTTATCTTAGGCCTTCCTCTTTTCCTCTTACCTGGCAGCTGCATCCTTAGCATTCTTTTGCCCAATATACCCAGCATCCCTCCTCAGCACATGTACAAACCAATGTAATCTCACCTCTCTGACTTTCTCTCTAAACCGTCCAATCTGAGCTGACCCTCTAATATATTGATTCCTAATCCCATCCATCCTTGTCACACCCAGTGCAAATCTTAACATCTTTACCTCTGCCACTTCCAGCTCTGACTCCTACCTTTTTGTCAATGCCACCATCTCCAACCCATACAACATAGCTGGTCTCACTACCATCTTTTAGACCTTCCCTTTCACTTTTACTGGTACCCGTCTATCACAAATCACTCCTGACACTCTTCTCCATCCATTCCACCCTGCCTGTACTCTCTTCTTCACCTCTCTTCCACACTCACCATTACTCTGAACTGTTGATCCCAAGTACTTAAACTCATCCACCTTCGCCAAGTATACACCCTGCATCCTCACCATTCCTCTATCCTCCCTCACATTCATGCACACATATTCTGTCTTAGTCCTGCTGACCTTCATCCCTCTCCTCTTTAGAGCATATCTCCACCTCTCCAGGGTCTCCTCAACCTGGTCCCTACTCTCACTACAGATCACAATGTCATCTGCAAACATCATAGTCCTTGGGGCCTCCTGTCTGATCTCATCTGTCAACCTGTTCATCACCATTGCAAATAAGAAAGGGCTCAGAGCTGATCCTTGATGTAATCCCACCTTCACCTTAAAAGCATTTGTCACTCCCACTGCAGATTTCATCACTTTCACACTACCCTCGTACATATCCTGTACCACTCTCACATACTTCTCTGCCACTCCTAACTTCCTCATACAATACCACAACTCCTCTCTAGGCACCCTATCATATGCTTTCTCCAAGTCCACAAAGACACAATGCAACTCCTTCTGACCTTCTCTATATTTCTCCATCAACACTCTCAAAGCAAGCATCGCATCTGCAGTGCTCTTTCCTGGCATGAAACCATACTGCTGATCACTAATCATCACCTCCCTTCTTAACCTTGCTTCCACTATTATTTCCCATAACTTCAAGCTGTGGCTGATCAGTTTTCTCCCTCTCTAGTTACTACAGCTCTGCACATCACCCTTATTCTTAAAAATAGGTACCAAAACACTTTTTCTCCACACCTCTGGCATCCTCTGACATTCCAAGATTTCATTAAACAATCTGGTTAAAAACTCCACTGCCATTTCTCCTAAGCACCTCCATGCTTCCACTGGTATGTCATGTGGACCAACAGCCTTACCATTCTTCATCTTCTTCATAGCTATCCATACTTCCTCCTTGCTAATCTGTTCTTGATTCACTATCCCCACATCATTCAACCTTCTCTCTCTCTTTCTCTTCATTCATCAGCCCCTCAAAGTACTCTTTCCATCTACTCAACACACTCTCCTCACTTGTGAGTACGTTTTACTCACTATCCTTTATCACCCTTACCTGCTGCACATCTTTCCCAGCTTGGTCCCTCTGTCTAGACAATTGGTACAGGTCCTTTTCTCCCTCTTTAGTGTCCAACCTTTCATACAACTCTCCATATGCCTTATCCTTAGCCTTTGCCACCTCTCTCTTTGCCATGCTCCTCATCTCCTTATACTTTCTTCATCTCTCTGACAATCCCACTTCTTCACCAGCCTCTTCCTCTGTATACTCGCCTGCACTTCCTCATTCCACCACCGGGTCTCCTTGTCCTCCTTCCTCTGTCCAGATGTCACACCAAGCCCTTTCTAGCTGTCTCCCTTACCATCTCTGCTGTAGTTACCCAGCTATTCGGTAACTCTTCACTGCCCCCCAGTGCCTGTTTTACCTCTTCCATGAACTCTACCTCACAATCACCCTTTTTCAACTTCCACCATTTGATCCATGGCACTGCTCTCACACATGTCCTCCTCTTCTTGATCACCAGTGTCATCCTACAGGCCACCATTCTATGCTGCCCAACAACATTTTCCCATCATCACTTTACAGTCTCCAATCTCCTTCAGACTGGCCCTCCTGCATAGTATATAATCCACCTTAGTGCATCTTCCTCCACTCCTGTACGTCACCCTATGCTCCTCCCTCTTCTTAAAATATGTATTCACCACAGCCATGTGCATCCTTTTCACAAAATCCACTACCATCTAACCTTCTGCATTCCTCTCCTTAACACCATAGCTGCCCATCACTTCCCCCATCCCCTCTGTTCCCTTCACCAATATGTCCATTGAAATCCAGTCCAATCACCAGTCTCTCACCCTCGGATACACTCAACACCACTTCATCCAACTCACTCAAAATTTTTCTTTCTCATCCATCGCATACCCAACTTGCGGGGTTTGTATGCACTAACAACATTCATCATTACACCATCAATTTCCAGCTTCATAAATCTCACTCTATCCAACACTTTTTTCACCTCCGAAACATTCTTGGCATACTGTTCCTTCAGGATAATCCCTACACCATTTCTCCTCCCATTCACACCATGATAGAACAATTTGAACTCGCCTCCTATACACCTGGCACTACTCCCCTTTCATCTGATCTCTTGCTCACACAATATATCAACCTTCCTTCTCTCCATCATACCAGCTAGCTCTCTCCCTATACCAGTCATACTACCAACATTCAAAGTTCCTACCCTCACTACTACACTCCTAACCTTTCTCCTCTCTTTTTGCTTTCGGGCATACCTTCCCCCTCTTTTTCTCCTTTGGCCAACAGTAGCTCAATTTCTGCCAGCACCCTGTTGGCTAACAGTACTGGTGGCAGTCATTGTTAACCCGAGCCTTGACCGATCCGGTATGGAAATCTGTATTGATGTCCACATATGTTATTTGGCAGAGGTGTAGAGGATGCCCTTCCTGACATAACCCTCCCCATTTATCCGGGCTTGGGACCAGCATGAAGAAATGCACTGGCTTGTGCATCCCCAGTGGCTGGGTTGTCTGCAGCTGTAGAGCATATTTTATAAAACTGAAAATAACTTCTTTGCTTGTTTATGTAGTATTATACTGTATGCGTGCCATGATGCTATTGGATTCTTAATTACTCCTTAACATCTAGAGGTTTTCTTTTCTGGTTTCCCATAAAAATGAACCCAACCGAGACAGGCTAGCCTGATCAACAAACTATAACTAAACAAACAAATAAACAATAAATAAATCAATCAATAAATAAATACATAAATAAAATAAAATAAGTAAATAAATAAGTGCATAAATGAATACATACATCAATGCATAAATAAATAAATAAATATGAGGTATGTTACTATATTGTGAACAGAAATCAGCAAAGAAAGACACACCCCCTAAGGTAATCAACTGTCACCACAATTATTTAAAAATAGTCTGTTTTGTGCTGATACATAAAATAATATATTTGCAAATAATCAAACATCATTGCACATGTGTAAACAACATTTTATTTCCCTTGACTTAAACTGCTGTATTAGTAACCCACATCTGATTTGGCCACCATAAACATATTGATTCCACTAATAACTCACATTTAAAAAGAGATGGAGTTATCAGCACACCTATCTGTGATTTATGAATGTCATTAGTATGTATTTTTGAACAAGCATCCTACATTAAATCATTTTGCGGGTCTACATAAGGTGTATTTACCTTCTGCAAGTAATTTTTAGGCAGATTCTAAACATGGATTTATAAGATACGAACAGCCACTAGGCATACAGTAAACAAATATATGCACAGTGCCGCTTTTGTATATAAATTTACAAAAAGCAGCATGATGACTGTTAACTAAAGCTGCACACAAAATCTGGAGACCAATGTACCATGATAAATATGTTTATAGCCATCCTGTATATGTCTACAAAGTGACAGATTTAAGAATGTCAAGAAATATGAATGAAAGTATATTGTAGGGGGGTTGTTGCAATGTAACACTGAAATTTGCACAAGACTGTTAGAGGATGAATCGACACAAGCTAACAGCTACATTTCAGAACTACAGACAGGAAGGCGGGTGCTGTACCGCATTTACATAATTAGAGCATTAGAGAGTATTGTTTTTTGCACTCATTTTGTCTCCCCACAACTGATTCTCAGCTGCTCCCAGCACCTCTACTGATCCACTTGATCTGCCAAAACAACTTAGTCACCCTTGACCTAGTCCTGACCCATGTATGGAGGTCAGGATGACATTGAGGAACCTGAGGCACTATCACACTGTTACTAGGAAGGTTTTAACCTAAATCCCGTCCCTTGCATGCTCTTGTCCTATCCCCAGGAGTTAGTGTGCCAACCCTTGTGCTTTTGAGTCAGTCTAAGCTCCACCTCCTAATGATACAAAAAGTTGAGATCCCTCATCAAATCCTCTAAAGCTAGTTATGAAAAAGGAATTGCAGCAGATAGTAAAAACAACCACAAGGTCTTCTGTAGTTATGTAAAGAATCTCCACAACAATACTCAGATTTGCTCTGAGCTACTGCACAATGGTACCTCATATACCGAGCCAACAGATATTGCCAGTATACTGGCCGACAGATTTAGTGCCAACTTTACCCCCCACCCCAGGAAACAGTCACAATACCAGTAGATTCCAGGCACCCAGCATTACTGCTGCACAGGTTAAAACAGCACTGCCCAAGGCCAAGAATACAGCTTCTATGGGACCTGATAATATCCCTGGCTGTGTTCTACATGAACTACAGTGTGAACTGGCACCTCACCTGTGTGCCCTGATCAATCACAGCCTCACCTCACACTTTGTCCCTACCAAAAGGCGCCCTGCTACAGTCATCCCTCCCCACGAAGGAGGAGCGACTACAGACCCTGGGAACTGTCGCCCCATTGGCATGACAAGTCTGATATGCAAAGCTGTGGAATGCATCATTGTGGACCTCATAAATGGGGATATGGGGAATCTCCAAACTCTGGATCCCACACAGTTTGGTTTTGTGAAGGGTAGACCATGCCTGCTCAACTTGTTCAGCTTCTTTGAGTCAGTCACCAGAGCTATGGATGAAGGCAAGGTGGTTCATACAGCCTATCTTGATCTGGCCAAGGCTTTTGATACCATTCCCCACTCAGGAATCATAGAAAAGCTCACTAAGCTAGGCATCAACCCCTATATCACTAGGTGGGTTGCAAACTGGCTCACAGATAGAACCCAAAGTGTGAAAGTAGCTGACTCCAATTCAGACTGCTGACCAGTCATGAGTGGAGTCCCACAGAGTTTGGTCATAGGTCCTCTCCTGTTTGGTATGTACTTCTCTGAAGTCCAGGCCAACACGAAGGGACTCTGTCTGATAAAGTTCACAGATGATTGCAAGTTGGGAGCTATTAACTCCCTGAGTGATGTTGACATCCTACCGAAAGGCCTCACTGAGATCAACGACTGGTGTCAGAACCATGGCCTTAAGCTCAATGCCAAAAAATATGTCATCATCCCCTTTGGGAAAAACTCAGTTTCCATGAATTACCACATCGATGGTAGTCCACTGAACACAGAAGGGGTTATAAGAGATCTAGGAACACAGGCTGACAGCAACCTCTCTTTTGACCACCACATTGCCATTGTGGTCAGAAAGTCCTTCTATGAGGCACATCTCATTACTAAGGGTTTTTGCATACAGGAAGAAAGAGGTATTTGTCTCCCTCTATTCTTTCCTCATTAGGCCAATCACTGAGTGCAATGCCCCATTTGGCATGTACCTCACTAAACACTCGTAACAACTGGAGAGACAGCAAAAGTACCTCACAAAGAGGATCCTAGGCATTAAACATTAAAGACTAAAAAAACTCCAGCTGTTCTCTGTCTCATATTGCCTACTTAGAAGTGATCTCTGCTTGACTTACAAAGCCATATCTGACCCAGCTCTATTAGAAATGCTACATCTAAAGAAATCCCAATCCCTCCACACCACATGCTCCCGAGATCTCAACCTCGTTACCACAATCAACAGAACATGCTGGAGGGACAGGTTCATAACCCAGAGACTGCCCATGCTATGGAATAGACTTCTCATACATGTCAAGCAGAGCACCTTACTGGCCCTTTTCAAGAGAAATCTTGATGAGTGGATGGGGAATAGATCACTCCAGTGGCTTTACTCGACAGAGGTACTGGGAACTAAGGTCTGGTGGCATGATGCCAGGGTAATCCTATGTACTAGGCTTGTAAAGGCTTCAGGGTCATTAGCCTAGTACACACCTATGAACCTATGAACCTATGAACCTATGAACATTATCTACAATGAGTCCCCAGCCTCCATGAGGAATCAAACATGATGGTACATCTAAGAGCATGTCCCAATCCTCCCAGGAGGAAATGCTCATGCTCTTTGCCTGCTCCACCTTGGGCCTGAGCTTCTAATCAAACCTGAGTCACCCAGGCTGTAGGCAGGGCTGTATCCCTCTGCTTCACTGCATAGGCATAATATCACACAATCTGCTAATGAATATACTGTTATTTGGAGGCAGTTAACAATGGTATCACTACTGGGGCAAACAGCAAGCTCTCTGGCTGATCTAAGTAACACTTCTTGTGTTATTTTGATTAAAAAAAATGGTCCATATCAATGAGTGAAAACACAACAAGAAATCTGGTATTTAATCTTCTTGGTAGATAATGGCATAAATATTGTTTAAAACAGCTCAGACAGTAGGAAGAAAAAATGTCTTTGATTAAAAATATATGCAAACTATCATAGCCCAAAATCTATTAAGGAAAACAAATGTTTTTAATCATTTTTTTGTATTAAACATATATACTTTAAATTACCAGCTCGCTTGCATATACTACAGGGTTTTATTGCATTTCTATTTATATCAGGAAAGCAGATACTAATGTAAAACATTGAACAGCAGACCAAATACTATGCTCATAAAGTAAGAAACTACAATAATGTGCAATGTAAACATTTACAAGCCGCAGAAAGTAAACATAAATGCATATAATAATAAATATAAATTTAAATTTATGAAACAGAGTTAGCATGACAATGTGGAAATCTTAACAATGAACAGTAATCAACACAATATTAATGTCAGTGAAAGAGATGCATATTGTCAATTTAATATTTTAATTTGCTTATTTATTAACTGGATAAGTCAAACCTATTCATTTTCCAAAATACATGTCCTGACAGTTGTGGTAAACTGCCTAGGTGGCATCCTCACAATGTAGCAAAAGTCATCAATTGAGTCTTTTCAACTCATTGGAGCAGTGGTTTATTTTCCTACATCCTTTTAGACTGCTGAGCTCCTCACCCTATTACAGAAATTGAGTTCAGCTAACCTGTGAAGGAACATTATTATGAAGTATTTGGTTTTAGAACCTTTTCATCCATGATCTAGTAGGCTACAAGATTAAGGACAGCTGTGATATATATGGGCAGCCTAAACAAGTCACTCAGCCAGCGTGCTTCTGAAAGAGCATCAGAGTAGTTGTAAAAAAAGGTGTCGGCAAGGAGAGAACATACAGACTCTGTAGAGAAAATGCAAAGAGGTCTGAACTAAACCAAGGTCCCTTCAACTGTGAGGCAGAAATTTTAAACTCGCAATGTGCTGCAAAAGATTTTACTTAAAAAAAGAGATCAATTAAATTATGCTTACATCTGTGTGGCATTATAATACTGCAAACAAGTGATGTAGTGCTTGACTGATAAGCAGTATTAGTATTTTTAACAGAATGTTGTCATGTTAAAAGAGTTGGACTGCAAACAAACATCCTCTTCAGTCTGTAAATGTCGAATGCTTGCACTACTATGCTTTTCTAAAATATATGGAATAATCCAAGTGACTATTTATTAATTATCACAGTATTCACACTCTGTCAAATCCTTCTCTAAGTACTGAAGTCTTCTACATGCCTTAAAACATTTGTCCATCTTTATTCATTATTAGAATGCTTCTTCGGGGGATCTCCCAAGTTCTGTTTCATTAAGACCTTAAACATACAGCAGTCTGATCAGTTATAATGTGAACTGCCAGATCCTTTTTCTATATTTAAGATTTTTAGAACTGTAGTACAAGGAACATAAGATCAAATTAGGTTTCTGCTGTTCATCTGGAATTCAATAATGAAATTTTGTCTGAGACAGCTGATGCGCAAATGTCTCTTGAGGTCTTTTATATCTCTCTCATAAGGACTTATTATGTCAGAAAATAAGATAAAAGTGAGTGATTTATTGTTATACAATGAAATGGACATATTTATAATTTAGTTTTTGTTGGCATGCTACTATTTTAACCTCATTTTTATAATCATAAAATTGACTCTCTACAAAGACTTGTCTGAATGACATAGGATTACAGTATGACAATATTTATAAAAAAGTACTTTATCATCATATGCCAGATTTAATGGAAATGTTACACACTACTGTACTGATATATTCTGTTTAGTACAGTGCACTGGGCTGCCCAAGTAGGACATTGTCATTATTTGAGTAGGGAATTATAATTGGTTGAAAATGCAGAATCTCTGAGTTTCAGATGGACATAGTCCGAGAGATATAAATATTATGAAAACAACCGTATAGAAAGAATGGAATAAGTACTGTAAAAGTATTACAAAGACATAAACATAAGAACATATATATTGCTTAAAACAGCTCAGACACTAGGAAGAAAAATTGCCTTTGATTAAAAATATATGCAAACTATCATAGCCCAAAGCAGTATATAGCTTGCACAATGCAGGAATGTTATCTTTGTCTTATCAGCTGTATTAATTTTAAAATACAAAATTGCATTACACAGTGCAAGGAAGAGCACATTGGATACTTACATATACACAAAGAGATGACACCCATGGGAAATAAAGGTTAGTTTGTAATCTATCTTTGCAATATCGCATCAAGTATAGATTACAATTCAGTATACCTCTTCATGGACATAGTAAAAATAAATACAAAGAGAACTACATTTCAAACAAAACAGTTTGAAGGTATTTAAATATTCTATTGGGGACAGCAATGGATATGATCAAACATGAATACATCTTAATGGGAGGGACAGGAGTAGGAGTAACAGACATACTGTGTGTGTATGAACATGGGTGTGTGTGTGTGTGTGTGTGTGTGTGTGTGTGTGTGTGTGTGTGTGTGTGTGTGTGTAATTATATGTGTGCAAATGAGTGTGTGTGTTTATATGTGTTTGTGTGTGTGTGTTTCTGTATGTTTGTATGCGTGGGGGTATTTGTCAGTATAGAAGCAGTCAGATGAGTAACTGAAGGTTACATATTACCCCTGAGAGTAGAAAATATGCTGTCAGATTGCAACTGAGTTGCAGATACTCATTGGGATTATGTAATCGGGCTTTGGGGCTTCATCCTAGGAGCAGAGTAGAATGGATGACTCAGATATTGTGAACAGACAAATGAGGGGCTTATACATTAGCTTTTCATGGGATTAAGAAGTCTGACCAGTTGAGGCCTGCATAACCTCAGCCTTAAAAAGGCTATCAGCAGGGAAGCTAAACTACTTCAAAGCAGATTGAAGCAGAGGGAACTGTAACCAGATGTGGAAAAGGTATTTAATGATTGCATAAAAGTATGACATCAGCATTGCTATTCTATTAGGCTCCTTCAAGATCTTTCTTCTGCATTTGACACGACAGACCATGGTGTCTTGATTGATATTTAGCCTCTTATTGTTGAATCCAGGGTGTTTTATGAGAGCAGCTTCCCTCTTATCTCACTGGTCAGGGTCAGTGGGTTGTGTCCAGAATTTAGTCCTCCTTCTCCTTCCCCATGAAATGTAGGATACTGTAGGATACCTTTTGGGGTCCATTGCTGTTCAGCATGTATGGCTTTCCATTGGGAGACTTTATTCAGGGGAGATTTATATTTCCATTTTTATGTTGATGATAAATAAGTTTATCTCTCCTTCTCAAAAGACTCCATGGTGACCCTAAATAAACTTGTCTTAGGCTTGAAATGCATTCACAATTGGATGACAGAATTGACTGAAACTCAATACCACTATGACAATCACAATGGCATCTCTTGGCACGATTCATAGTTTCCTTTCTCCAGTTTTGTGAACAAACACAATTAATATTGCTTGCAAACAGGAATTAGTGTAGAAGCTGTGTAATATAAGTGACACTTGGCAATCATCTCATCCTTAGGACCACATTTATTCCATCATCAAATTCTCTGTGTCATCTTAGGAGTATCACCCTAATTGAACTATTAATTTCATTATTTGATTTACATATAACTGTACATTCGCTGTTTTTTCAAGGCTACACACAGTGTATTAAACTTCACAGACTGCAGCTGGTATTTAATTCTACACCTTGGCTACATATAAGGGTAAACAGATACCAACACTAGATGCCAATATAGCTTGCCAGCACTGTGGATACTGTACATGTTGCCTGGTTGATCTTATTTTGCCTGAAACGTCCTCATCCATGCTTATCTTGCCCTTTGCAATCTGGGTCCCCCTTATCAAAGGGAATTTCTTAGCTGATAATGTTCATACTCTTTGCTCTTCCAGCCATGGCCTGCATGAGAGTCCATGGGTAGGACAAGATTCTCCCATTTATACATCAGAGGCCATGTCTTTGGACTTTGGAAACACCTGACAGATTAGCTCAAGATGATTGTGACACTGAGTTCAACCTTCACTTTAAACATACTACTCTGACTTTGTTCATGATGGTTAGCCATATTTCAATTATCATAATTATATAGCTCTGTTTATATGTTTTTTATTGCTCTATAATGCTGCTTACTCAATAGACAAGTTAAATTTCAATTTGAAACTGAAAATAGTTGGTATGGTACTTCCATGATGCAGTAATGATCTTTAATCTAACCTCTGTCAATCTAGCTGGTACTCTGAATGTAAGGAAGTATGCACTCACAGTAGGCCTAATGCAGACTGCATGTAAGAAAGTATGCATTCACAGTGGGCCCAATGCAGACTGCATGTAAGGAAGCATGCACCCAAAGTGGGCTCAATGCAGACTTCATGTAAGGAAGTATGCACTCACAGTGGGCCTAATGTAGACTGCATGTAAGGAAGTATGCACTCACAGTAGAACCAATGCAGACAGCATGTAAGAAAGTATGCACTCAAAATGGGCCCAAAGAAGACTGCATGTAAGGAAGCATGCACTCATAGTAGAACTAATGCAGATGGCATGTAAGGAAGTATGCACTCAAAGTGGGCACAATGCAGACTGCATGTAAGGAAGTATGCACCCAAAGTGGGCCCAATGCAGACTGCATGTAAGGAAGTATGCACTCACAGTGGACCTAATGTAGACTGCATGTAAGGACGTATGCACTCACAGTAGAATCAATGCAGACAGCATGTAAGAAACTATGCACTCAAAATGGGCCCAAAGCAGACTGCATGTAAGGAAGTATGCACTCACAGGAAGCCCAATGCAGACTGCATGTAAAGAAGTATGCACTCACAGTAGAACCAATGCAGAAGGCATGTAAGAAAGTATGCACTCAAAGTGGGCCCAATGCAGACTGCATGTAAGGAAATATGCACTCACAGCAGGCCCAATGCAGACTGCATGGAGCCTTCGGAAAAGGCACTTAAGGAATGATATCTATAATAATTGACTTCAGAGACCTCATATTTAGATTCAGCTTCTCTCTTACCATCAATCATTCTGAGTACAGGCATATTAAACATCCTATTCTTCATTCTGAATCATTCTATATTATATCATTTTTTACCAGAATTCCTAGGAAAAATATTCTGAATATTTACAACTAGATAATTCCAATTGAGTAGTTGAGTAAAACCATTTGAATGAAGTTTCTATGTAGAGAAAGACAAAATATGTGCCTTGAATGTAATCTCAGTATAAGTGTATTTTATTCATTCCTAGATTCAGCCATCCAGGAACGTAATGTGCTGTGTTATAAGGATTTATTTCATTAAAAGGGAGTGGTCATCTTTTGGTGTGGCATGCAGTGGCTGTGTTCACCTGGATGTTTTCTAAGGAGAAGGCTTTGGTTTCCATCAAAAGCATCTTTACTGGAATCTTCTGTTTCATTGAAGATATAATGCAGTTCTCTGTGACCTGTCTAATCAAAATTGTCATATACACAGCAGTAGAATAATGTAGGGATTTTTTTACAGGTGCATGTAAGACAAAAAAAATCTATTATTTTACAATAAGAAGTCAACTGCAGCACAGAAGCAGAATATGTTGAAATATATTGGAAATCATGTGTCAAAAAATTTAAACAAAGGCAATTTAAACAATATGGTGGCTTCATCTTCTATTTTATCACATTAGCTTTTAACAACATTTTAAGATTCTAGGATGCTCCACCACCATGCCACATTCTTACTCCTAAGGTTTACTAATACTGAATGCAACCTTGCCTCTTCCCATTGCATCTACACTTCATCATATGTCCTCTCTTTTTCTATCCCTGCCTTATTCACTGTCCATGGCTTTCCTACTGACATGTACCTGCCCTCCTCTCCTCCATCTGTTCCAAACTATGTAATGGTAGCATATTGAACTGAATAGTAGTGATTAATTATAAGTTTAACAGAACACCATTAACTTTGTTGTATTCATAGTCACAGAAATATTGCTCTTCCATACTATGTCCTGGACACCGTTCTTTATTTCCAAAATGGTACTCTTGGCTACTGATGAAGAAATTTTCACTGATAAACATCTCAAAAGAACCATTTGGCCCAGTCAACTTTATCAGGTGGTATCACTTCTTAATCATTTGTAGTGGAAGTACCTGGCGACCTGTATGAGAAAAATGGTGTACCTTTCGTCACTATCTCATCTCTCTTCATGCCCGCATCAAAGTTTGAAACTAAACCAGCAAGGCCAGTGAGAAACTATTCCCTCAGAGGTATTTTCTTCTCTCGGTGAGAACAATCAACCAGATAATTTTTAAATTAACATATGGCACATCATGATATTTCACTTAAATGCATAATTACAAAACTCTGATAATTTGATTTATGGTTAATAAAATTTAAATTACATTTTACAAGCTGAATGTCCCGGAATCATACAAGTGATAGTTGGATGAAATTATCGTCCTTTACTGTGATTAAAATGTAATTTTTGGAACACCTAATTAATTAAAGATCAAAACTAAAACATATTCTAAATGAATAGCATGGACAAAATTAAACTGATTATTTTATAGTCTGTATCAGAAGAAATATATGTTATGCTGGATAATTATTTTGGTCTTAAATGAAAAATTCTATGAATTGATTATTTGCTTAACTAGCACCCAGTCCAAATCTTAGATTTTTATAACATTTCCCAGAAAATGTGAAATGAATTAGTGTATAGAATAATTCTTAATGGCATTGTAGTTACAATCACATTTAGTGACCCTTGACCCACAACGTGTCTTTATTTCTGCTAAAAGAACAAAGTATTTAGTTGATCTCATTCATTTTCCGTACAGTTATCCACAATTTTCAGCCATCACAAGGTGATCTAATGGTGGCTATTTTCTCTTAGCAAATGACAAGTTTTTTGTTTTTTTGTTAATGTCACAGATGCCAGGATAGATGAATATATTTGCTCATACATTGAATGCAGTAAGACAGCAAAAGAATCACTCAAATCACTTAAAAGGGTGGCACAGTGGTGCAGCGGTTAATGCTGTCGCCTCACAGCAAGAGGTTCTCTGGTTCGATTTTCGGCTGGGGTACCTTCTGTGCGAAGTTTGCATGTTCTCCCTACGTTCGCGTGGGTTTCATCCGGGTAGTCCTGTTTCCTCCCACATTCTAAAGACATGCGTCTGGAGCATTTCTCCCCGGGCCTCCACTGAAAACAGGATCTGTGGAACCTAGTCGGACTTTCCCGGTCAACAAATGTTAAATAAATAAAATAAAAATAAAAAAGCTCAATGTTTTAACAAACATCAAGCCATTATAGGCAAAAGTGAGTGAAATGTATGAATGTAGCAAATTACGGGCACCTCTGTAAACCAAAACATGGGCTCTGTTTTACCTACGCCCTCCTCACATAATGTTGTTGTGTCTTTCGGCTTTTCACAGTTAGGGGTCGCCACAGCGCAACTCCGGTCCGATAATGATTGGCAGTTGATTTTTATGTGCTGAGTTGCCTTCCCTAACACACAACCTTCAATGAACGTAAGCCCATTCATAACTGTTATTCTCTACCTTTGAAATGGCAGACTTTTTTGTCATTTTTCTCCCCCAAATACCAGTACATCACTACATATTACTTTGTTTTCTGTTTTCAGTTTCCTGCTTCAGGCATGCTTCTACATATACCATCTTCTAATTCCTTACTCATCTTCCAGATGCATGGACCTCCTAGAATGATCTACTATATATCTTCATCAAAACCTGTGCTGACCACATCTACAAACAGCCAAACTTCCTGTTCAATCATGAACATTAAGCAGATATGTAGAAACATGGCCTAATTGCTCCATCCTCTAACAATAGTGGCCCCATAAATACAGGACTGATCGATTCATTTTCTATGGCTTTTCCATCAGTGCCATTACTGTCCAAGAATAAGTGGGAATACTTCACTGTTGTGTCCTTCAGATGAGGAACAACATTGTTTCATGAATGTCATCTGCTGTCCTTAAACCAACCCACATGCAGAACCAGAGATTAACTTAGGGAAAAATACTAAAGTATTATTCATCAATTTGAAAAGAAAAGGCAATTGATTTTGTGATCCACTTCCTTTATTTTAAAGAGTTATCATCCTTTGATCTTGCACTAGACTCATCATATAATTCTTTAAATAAGAAATAGTAACTAAACATTTAAACATTTAAACCCATTCTTCCCCTCTTGCTAAAAATAAATTTGGAGAAATGCACATTATTTGCAGGAGTCAGAATTTATTGAAGCATATCTACTTTATTTAAACTGGTCAATAATATAGTGTCTCAAAATGACTAATAATTAAATCATGCTTCACCGAGACTTTCTGGAGTTTTTATTCAAGGACGTTATGAAGCCTCTCTTGTTTTTAATTATTTATTCAAATTACAGTGATTTATGTACAGAGATTAAGTGTAAAAGGTTTTTATGGCAACCACTCTTATAGGCGTCTATATTAGGAAGTCGAATGTTGAAAAGAGTGACTCGAACATCAACACCTAAAGACCGACGCCACACGATATTGAGCATACGGATCAGCAATTTTTTTCCCAGGGAAAAAAATCGCTGCTCCAAAAGAAAAAAAAAATCAACAAATCCACAAACAAAATAAAGTGGGAGGCTTCACCACCTGATATGGGAGGCTGTGGCCCCCACACCTCCCCTACTTAAATATACCAACTCCGAGATCGCACCACAGTGGAGGAAATGGCAAAGTCCCAGCAATGGCCCAGAACATTTTGTCCCTGGGAAAAAAAATCGCTGTTCCAGCCGTTCGACATACTGTGGTTTTGGTTATTAGGGGTCGATGTAAGTGCATTCGCTCTTTCCAACATTTGACTTCCTAACATAGACCCCTCTTACAGGGCAGGTGGGGTACAGAGGCAAAAAAGTTTTTAAATGTGTTGACTTTTTTAGTTTGTATTATAGGCAGAATTTATGTTTTTGTAGGTTTATAGCACCATTTTAAATGTTTAATTTTATTTTTATTTGTTTTGCTTTCAAGTATTTGTCTTTCAATAAAAGTGAGTTCACTGAATTCCAAAATATATATTCTTGCATTTGTGTATTAGGTAACTATTATTCCTTTAAATATTGTGCAGCCCTGTCTTACAGAGATCCTGCTTCTCCTACTCTTGTGAAAAGCATCTCCATGAGGTAACACTAGCAAGTATTGCTACACAAATAAGCCAGTAACAGCATAGAATACTCTGAAAGAATATGTTCCTTGAATTTCTTTTCTTTATTTTATAAATATCTTCTTTAATTAACTTATCAAGAACTATTCATTCAGTATAGAAAGTGCATAGCTTTTTCCTTAAAAAAATGAAACAATGACTGTAAAATTAAATGACAAAATGCCAGAATTTATTTTCATTAACATAGTTTACAAATATTTCTTAATGTGTCAAAAAATGAAAAATCCAGACTCACATAAGGCCTGCAGTGTATGCTTTTGGAAATATAGTAGGCTGTTTCTATCCATTTAGAAGCTTTAATTTTTTAGTAGGTTATAAAGTTGTATGTCACACTTTCTTTTTGTGAAAAACATTTTGAAGGAACAGAAACCAATACCAAATTAGTCAAAAGACTAAAAAACTGAAAAAAGAAAATAAAATACTTTTCGCAACCAAACTGATGAACTGAAATCCTGTTTATTGCACAAAACTAACACAACTAAGCGCTTTCACCTGTATTACATATAGGCTTCTTCAGAGTTGTCTTAGCATAATTAAACACTGTTTAAATACCATCAATTAATATTACCCCAACCAATCACAATAAGGACATAGTCGGCAACAGCAACAGAATACATACTTATTCATGTCAATTCTAAAATTCACAAACTACATAAACTACTACATAAAATTCATTACATTATTTCCTTTTTCCAATTAAGGAGTCAATTCATGTCTTAATTTTAAAAATGGTTTTAAGGAAATAAAATCATTCAAGTCAGGATCTACTAAAAAATTTAAGTGCAATTGCCAGTTAGATTCTTTTGCTTCTAGGAGAGTTTTACCACCCCCCTCTCTCATTGTAAGTCACCTTGTCTATTATAAAGAAAATACATTTCTTAAAATTAGGACACTTGGTGGTATGCAGGTACAGAGCATTGTGAACATCCTTGTTTTTGATAGCCCTCACATGCTCTTGTATCCTCTCCCTTAATCTTCTGATGGTTTAAGACAAGATAGGCAGGTCACAACATAAACCACCATCGAGGAGTTACAATTGCATCTCCCAGGACATTTCAATGTGTAATTTGTATTTGTTACAGAAACATAGGGTCCATTTTTAATAAATTTACAAGAACTACAGGCACCGCACTTGGTCATAATAGATCTATATGATCCTGCTTCATTGCTGTGTTTAATTTCTAGCATGTTTTTAATATTCCTACATCTACTGAACACCATGGACGGTTTTGACCCTAACCTCTGTTGTGTATCTGGTTCAAGGCAAAATTCCCAACATTTATGAACAATGTCAACTAATTTGATAGATAGTTCATTGAAGTGAACTACCATTACCTGATTCATGTTCTTCTCTTTTATTAACATTTCTATTTCCTTATTGTTTGTTAAAATAGGGGCAAAATAATTTGTCCTTTTTTGTTTCACTTCTTTTCTGATTTTTAATAATAGTTTGAGGGGGTATCCTCTTTCACTGAATAAACCTATTAGGTTGTTCATTTCATTTTTAAAAGTGTCCTCCCCACTGGTCAACCTAGAGATCCTAACCATCTGACCTTTTATTACACTCTTCATATGATGTTTAGGATGATTACTCTCATAGTGTAAAACAGTATTCGAGAAGGTAGGTTTTCTGTGCACAGAACTCTCAAGGGCCCCTTCAGTAGTTGTTAAATGAATATCCAAAAAATTAATTTTCCTCCGCTCTCCAACAACTAGTAAATTTCAAGAAATTAGTTGTTCTATTCAAATAATGGACAAAATCATGTGATTCTTCCTCCATACCCTTCCACATAATAAGGATGTCATCCAAATATCTGCTGTATGAGGCAATTTTCCCACTAAAATCTGTGTTCAAATCTTTCTTGGTTTCCCAGTCAAGCAAGACTAAATTTGCATATGTGGGAGCACATTTAGCTCCCATAGCCACCTCTGCCTTTTGGTGGAACAGTTCTCCTTCAAACATCATAAAATTGTTGTTCAAAATCATTTCCATAAACTGTGTCAACAAGTGTACACTATCATAATCTTATTGACCTGTATTAATCAAACTATCTTTGAACATTTCTAATCCTGCTTCATGAGGAATAACAGTAAATAAATTGACCACATCTATGGTCAAAAATGTGTACTGATGTCCTTCTCTAAAGTTCCTTAACCTTTCAAGACAGTTCCAAGAGTCCTTGATAATATGTTCTATTCCTCTTACCACAGGACCAGCTTTGTTGTCCACCTATACAGCCAAAGGTTCCGTTTTTGACCCCTTTGCTGCAACTATGGGTCTAAATGGGGGGTTAGAAACACTCTTGTTTGTTTTGGGAATACCAAAAATACTTGGTATTTTAGGGTTACTTACTGTTAAGAATTCATGTTCTTTTTCACTTATTTCCCCATGCAACAATGCCTCCACCAATATAATATCAATCCAGGCATATGCTCTATTTTTTCATGCCTTGATACTCTCTCATATGTGTTGGAATCATTCAGTATTTCTTCCAACTTAGTTACATAATCAATTTGTCTCATTATTACCACCCCTCCCCCTTTATCTGGGGTCATGAGGCATAGGTTTCTATCACTAATCAATCCTTTCAAAACGTGTACCTCTTCTATTGTTAAATTATTATAGCTTCTACCTTTTTGATTTTTGATAGTATTTCTAATTTCTTTTTCACACATTTTCTCAAACATAGCTACTTCTGCATTGTGTGTGTGTGGGGGGGGGGTGAACACACTTTTTCTCCTTTTGAAGGAACACATTTTACTGTATAAAAAGAATGTGCTTTTATTAAATGTGATACAGAAATGACAGTATAGCAGTCAGATTTCTGATGTTGCCTTGAATGCATGTGCAGCCAAGAATGAGAAAGCCTATGAACTGATTTTTTGTAATTCAGCTCTTCTAAACTCAGAACCTAGAAATTGTATTCCAGTCATGACTGATAAAATTACACACACACACACATATTACAGTTAAATGCATAAGTGTTAAGTAAATTTATTGTCTCATTTCAATGCCATTCAATGCCATAGTACCTCGATAGTGATAGCAATAATAATATAAAGCAAAACCAATAGTGCAGATCAAAATTAAACTCAGTAACAACAACAAAAAAAGTTAGTTTTCAACACAACAGTAAGAGATTTTATTAAGCATGACTTTTAAAACCTCTAGAATTAATCAAAGAAGTCATAATTAACAGAAGTATTCACATTTTTTGTAATAAAGTGTTTGAGTTCAATTCTGACCAGTGCTATTGTTTTTATATTTATTCATCGTTGATTAGTCCATGTGAGTGATAATTAAGGTTTAAGACACAGATTACTATAGATAACCTGTTATTTTGCAGTTGCAGGACATCAAAGACCCCTAAAAAATGCCATATTTGTCAGAAAAACATTCTGTAAAATGAAAAATAACTTAATCTGAAGTGCAGCAACCAAAGTGATGGTTTATCTAAAGGGTCAGTGGTTGGTTTGCTGAGGACCATGTTGTAAATTAATTGTGCCCTTCACAGCTAAGATAGTGGAGGAGCCTTACATTTCCTGGCTTTTACTGAATTGCTGACAGGACTAAAGTTTAATGAAGTGGACTTGCATAAATTAAAACTATGTAAGCAACAAATCACAATAAATTGGTTTTCATTTTAAATGTTTTCTCTTGCATTGTTTGATGAAAACAGGTAAAGCTATGAAAACCAACCAGAATCTGATGAAGTCCTTGTGTAGGACAAAAACATTTAAAGTGAATGTGTTTCTCATGGTTTAAATAAAATGAACAGTTTGCAGTGCAGTTCCCATGATTCTGTGTTGGATTTTTGCCTGTTTGATGAAAAATGTTCATCTTGTTGTACTTCTGTTTTCAAATAAAATAATTATTCCTAATATAGTGACAACTAACAGAGATAGATCATCTCTGTGATGCATTGATTTTAGCTAATGTTGAGCATCCATTTTACTGTTCATTGCTCAGATGATAAAGACACAAAATGGAGACAATGGTACCTCTTTGGTATAAAGATGGAAGGCCACAGTAGTTCACAGGTCAAGGACTGAAAGGTTAGGTCAAAAAAAGTGTCAAGCAGATTGGGGACACATGATTGGTATACTGCCTAAGTGTCTGTTCATGCTTTCAAAGGAAGTTGTCAGAGACGAATCATGACTGTATAGTGAATGGAGAGAAAGATAGTCTTCTCATATTTGCCGCCATACTAATAACATAAAAGAACAGACTTTGATCATCTTCAAAAAAGTAATTATTAAAAAAAATTCAACAACTGCATTATGAGTGATATTGTCAATTCTCTGAAATCCAACTAATCAAGTCATTTACTTGAAGCGCTGTGTTTTCATGAAAAACGTTTCCCTGCTGAATTCACAATACTACTGAGATATAAACATGTATAACTTTTGCTAATAAAAAAAAAAACATTTATTTTACTCCATTGTATTCTAGGTTTGGAATCCATTTTATCATTTAGAAATAAATGTGAAGGGTGCAACTATCAATGCCCCCTCACATAAAATCTTAATTTCTACTTTATGAAAATACACAGTTCTGTATTCATAACACTGTATGCTTCAGATGGAATAATCTGAACTGTTTGCCCATGTTCTCATTCTGAGTATGTGCACATTAGATATAAATGATTTATACGCATTAGTAGAAAAGGATGTACTGCTCCTTAATTTGTAAGAAATGCAAAAATGGAACTTATGAATCATGTAATCCTCCAAACATTCATTGCAACCATTCAAGTACCTAAATCCCCACTCATTTTACTTATTCTTCATTATATAACTTTCATAGACTGTAGTTTTACAAAGAAATTAATGGTATTTTGAACTCTACTTAAAACGTTTTGCATATTATTAACCATCATCTTCACTTTACTAGTTTTCCCACTCATGACTAATTTATAGGACTGGTTCATTAATACTGAAATAGATTTTGGACTAATTGGACTGATTCCTCATAAAGTGTCAGCACTGACACTATGTGACAAGAGTGTAAATCATTATATATATTACTATGCCATTAGTCATAAGCATAGGTACTATGGATCTGTAAGGTATATTGTCTGCAGTCTTTACTGGTAATAGACAGATCAGTATTAGCAAACTGCATGAACTTTGAAGTGCAGTGTGATTACAGGTGTCTGTTGAAACATGCTGGTAATAGTTACCCTACTAATGGTGCATGCTATAACAACAGGTCCAAGCCCAACTAGCAGCATACTCCTGTAAAGTTGAAGGTAGAATAAATGTCCATACTGTCAGAAGATGAGCTGAGTGAATGACCTAATTATCATACCATGCATACCACTAGGATAGTATATATGTTTTCTTAACACCATGTTTGAAGAAGACCACAAAGATTGCTTCTAAAGATTATATATTTATTTAAGTTTGATTAACAGGAAGTCCATTGGGCCAGAAAGAGCCCCTTTTCAGTGGAGACCCGGGGAGAAATGCTCCACAACAATATAGGTTACATCACAAATTTTTACAAAGGTATAATTCAAACATTTCAGACATTTTCAGATTTTGCAAAGGCAGTAATTCAATACAGAAATTTAAACTTTTCAGATTAGATGCACAATATTTATAGACATAAATTCTTATAGGAATTTAGCATTTTAGGTTAGATGCATTACATTTTGAAGCGTGAATGCGAATAAACATTACATAATATTGTGACAATTATGATATGAAACTTCTTTGTAGGTTGACCAGTCTTAAAATATATAGCTACTAGGCATATGTAGATTAGGAGAAAAGCCTGTATATAGAAGATGATTGGTATAATAGTCATTAGAGAGAAAAAATGTTGGTTTCAGGTGGGGAAGGGAAAGATCTGGGGAGAAATGGGACATTTTTGAAAGTAATTGGAGAAGATAGTGCAAGGTAGAAAGAGCGAGGGGGAGGGGTTTATGTTGGGGCATGACGGGGTTAGTGTTATAAAGGCATTAAATATCATATTAGAAAAGTACAAATCATCTATAATGTGGGTTCTTATTTATGTGTGTAATGTAGTTTTCAGTGAAGTGGAGGATGGAAAAGCTGTTCAGTTTATTGGCTGATAACACTGTTTGTACCTTGTTCTGATTATGTATAACATTAGACAAGATTATTTTAGTTTAGGGACCATAGTGAGTAAAGAACCTATGGAATGTGTGGGGTGTTCTTGATTTTCACACAGAAAAAAATGTGGTGATCATCATTTCCACTGACCATTTTCACTAATCCATCTTGCTCTCAAAACCAGCTCACAAACACAAGCCATATTTCATTTTGAACCTCTTTCATGAAAGCTATTTCTGGTTAAGTGTCTACATACCTTATTAATAGTCATGCTTTAAAATTAATATAACTTATGACAATTCTGATGTATTACAAGTAAGAAATACAGAACTAGAGAACAGAATGATCTCCTGTAAAGTATCAATAAACACGTGAAGATCTTACATTGTACTAAACATTCTTAAAACAACACAGTGTCTAGCTGTATGCTCTGTAATTATGAGCAATGACTAAGAAGGCCAACTATTGTAAGCCGCTTATTCAAATAGATAGCATACCTAGTCAGGCATTTCTGAGTAGTGAACATTAAAAAAAAAAGCAGAGAAAAAAAGGCAAAAAAGCAAGAGGAATCATTCAAAACTATATTAAAACATTTAATTGGCTTATTGTATTCCTGACAGCATGTTGTCTTAATTGTATTTCATTGTAGATGTTCACCTGAATTCAGAGTAGGTACAGTGTGAATCTATACATTATAATATACCTTTAATCTTTGAATATTTTAAGCAAACCAACAGTGTGTCCTTCTCTCACCTAACTACCATAGTAGTACAAGTTCTACACCCAACTGTTAAGGGAAACGAGAAGATAGAGATTAACATTTCGTACCATCATTATTTTTCCTAATTGCACTTTTAAAAATATCTCATAAATCATCCTGCAGAGATACAATAAAATCAGTATGACTTGTAAAAGGCGTCAGCCTGTGAATCATGACCAGACTTCCTTTAGGGGTGATCATATTCTCAGTGAGACATTTTCACACTCTGCGTAACCAAAGAATTATCTCAGATGTTGCTAGTCTGTATCCTAGGGAAGGGAAGTACAAAACATTCTGTCTCAAAGGATCCAGAGCCTTGTTCCTGCAGCTTCTCATTGAGATCTCGCAGTTTTCTCTTTCTCTTTTCCCCAGAGCAGGAAAAAAAAAAAAACTTGCTAACTGCTACCCAAGTCAGAAATGTTACAAGATCTGTGAACTCTCAAAATGTGTGCTTCCTTTTACTAAACAATTCTCATGTTCAGATAATGTTAAAGAAAAAAAAAAGATGTATTATTTGCTTCTGAGTACTTGGCTGCATTCCACTTTTAAACCTACATAACTTGGCGAAGAAACAACACCACCAAGATGATAACTCATGCGCCATCTTGGTACAGATTTAAATGCGGATTTGATTTCACTATATGTAGTTTCTAAAACTCTTGACAATGTAACCATCTAGAAAAGGTATTCACATACATCATAAATGAAATACCTTTGAAAATGTACATTTGCAACATTCACTAATAACTTCATCTGTCATTTTATTCATGTCTATGCAGCACAATTTAGCTTACCTTGAAAAACCTAAGCACATTATAAACATAACCGATTTTGAAAACTATGAACCTAGTTAATATATTATAATTACAGAACAAGTTTTGACAAAATGCATGTTCTCCATTGTTTTATTTGCTAGTGTTATACTTTTTTTATGGTTTGCTCTTACATGATTTCCTAGTACCAGTATAATCACATATATGACAGCATACTCACAGGATAGTAAAGAATACTTTGCTGGAGGTGGTACTGTGTTTTGAAGCCATGTAACTAGGAGAAAAGGGAAAAGGTGAGTTTTATTTTTCTGTCTGATGTTTGATATAGATGGGCAGAGCTCAACAGACTACGATATCTGTTATATGTTATTGTATATATATATATATATATATATATATATATATATATATATATATATATATATATATATATATATATATATATATATATATATATATATATATATATATATATACATATATATATATATATATATATATATATATATATATATATATATATATATATATATATATATATATATACATATATATATATATATATATGGAAAGAGTTTCCTACTGCAGCTACTGCTTTTTTTTTTTTTTATAATAACTATTACATTTCTTTTATCTGTCACTCATTGGAAAACATACCTTTCTAACTAGAACATCTCTTACCTACCTATATAGATTATATTAGCTCTAGGTCCTAATGCTGTCTGTCAATGCCAACGGAAGTCATCGACCTCTTGAGATGCCAATGTGCATACAAGATGGAACTCTTGAAGGGTAAAGATCAGCAAAGGATGTAAACAGTTAGACTCGGTGTATTCTACTGAGTCTATTGAGTACAATGGATTAGGATCAACATTCTGATCATAACCAGACTTTTATGTGTTCAAGATATGGCTGTCAAGAAATTTTAATCTTGAGATGAATCTTGATGTCCATATTGTAAATACATAATAGGATGGGTTTTGATAGGAGAGCTCTGATCATAATTCTTTGCAGCACATTGAGGTCCAACACCAGTTGGAGACATATGTATATGTACTTCTATATATGTTACATGTGAGTGTCTGTTGTGTGCGTGTGTGTGTCTGTGTGTGTGTGTGTGTGTGTGTGTGTGTGTGTGTGTGTGTGTGTGTGTGTGTGTGTGTGCAAGCAGTAATCTATGATTACATTTCTGAATTCAGCACTTCTTTATTATCCAAAGGAGACTGGGTAGTACTGTGTTTTGTATTTTTATTTTCTTATCTACTCCTTTGAGTACTTTATGACAATGATAAAATATTTTGTAGATATGAATGAATCAGAAAATATGTTACTATTCTATATCCAGAATTGCTCTGAATAAAAGGGATTATTTTCCCAATATTTTACCATTAAAAGAAATAACTTCCATTCATTTAAAAAAAAAAATCATTAATTTTTATGTGGCAGTAGAATGAACTGTAAGCATATTCCAAGTTTTAGAAAAATACTATGCTGTCCATGCAGCATTTTCGCTACATGAAAATATGGGCAGCTGAATTGATTAGAATAATCTCCAGATAAGTTTTAGATTTTTATTATTGCATGACCTGGAGTAAAGGAAACAAAAAATGTAAACGATTTGGTGAATCAGTGTACTCACATCTGTAAAAAATCAAATTACTGAAGTTGCCCCTTTTTTGCTTGTTTTCACTGTTTTAGTCCACATTTCTGACTTCTTCCACTCATAACCAGTCTTTATATTCTTATATATGCTGGCACTATAACACTGCAAGGCCCTTTTTACTCTCTGCTGTACTGAACAATCATTCTTTACGATGATACTCGTTATAGGTCCATAGGTGCTTACTAGGCTATTGATCTGTGAGGGACACTGGTGCTGAACCAGTGGTGAATTTGTGGTATCTTATACATTCATCCAGATTATGCTTGAATATAGTAAGAAGCACACTTTGCTTTATGTGGGGAAGAAGACAACTGCAACAAAGCAGTATTACCTGTGAGATATATCGATCCCTCCAACGTGTTCTGTGTATGCTCCAGAAGAGTTACAATATCTTGAGTGGGTGGCACTACCAACATTGCACTTCTGTGTGTTCATTAAATATGAGGGGGTTAAAGTCTGCTGCATCTCTGTGGGTGAAGCAGAGATTGCCCGTCAGTAGCCTGTAAGATACCAAGAAAAAGGACAAGGCTTTCAAATAGTCAGTGTAGCTTTTATGATTTAAGCCCTTGATTTTCTTGGTGAGGAACCATTGTGGTTGTTCAAGTCATGTCAAGTGACTAGACAGGTACATACTGAAGGGGAGCATATTATACTCAATGAATGGCATAACAAGTGCCAAATACAGTGGAGTGACACATCCTTTGACATAGACACCATATGCTTGCTTATATGATGACTATGTGAACAAAATGAACAAGGGATTCTTATAATAGTGGATACATAGTAAAAAGGTCCCTAACTATTGGACCAATTTTCAGGGCTTTGTTTTTTGAAGTGAGAGTTACAGGGGACATAGAATACTATTAAATATTTTCTGCCATTTGGTTTTAGACCATTGATTTAACACCAGCTACTTGTTTGGGAAAGGCCATCTGGGAGGATGTTTTTGTCTTTTGGAGATTTTATGACAGCACTAACTTTACAGTCCCCTGAAAACCTGGTCACCCATCAGCCATTAACATTAGCTTTGACCTCTGAGAAGTAAATGCCAAAGAAGAGTGACCTTAGGACTGAACCCTGGGGTACACAACTAATGACAGGTCTTTTGTAAAAGGTAGAGTTATCCACCCTAGTTTGTATTGATGACACAGTTTCCTATCTCTCAAGTTGCATAGGGATTTGCATTTAGCAGGGTGAGTTTATCAACTTTACCTGAGAGTCGAATTGTGTCAAATGACTTTGCAATGTCTAGATATGTGATGCGTGTACCAATTTTTCCTCATCCATTGCTTCAGTAACCTTCTTGAAGGTACCAAATGAATGGACAATGCAGTATTCAACCCCTTGTACAATGGTCTGGTTTCAACAGACCTAGGAAACTAGCCCAGTTTGTGACAAGGAAGGTGTGATGGGCAGAGAAGGCCAAAAAAAATACTGCCCCATTTCCTAATTTACTGTATATATTTTGACAAAATCAAAGTGGCTAGTGTCAAGAATTAGTAGGTTGCCTATGACCTTATTGATTAATTTTGTAATGAGCCTCCTTTCCATAGAATTACAAATGAGGCAGGTCAGGCGTATGGGTTTATAATTACAAAGATGAGCTGATACCCCACCATTGTGCAGGGGGGTGAATGTTGCTATCCTCCATTCCTCTGGCACAAAACTTGTTTGGAGAATGATATCTTATCACCTTTGTAGGTTATTTTTTCATCTGGCTAGTAGGCATTCCGTTATGTTACCTAGCCCTCTCAGAAGCAGTGTTATTGGCCTTGGACACTATTTTGAGGACTTGCTTATGGGTGATTGGGGATGGAGGGACGGGATGCTGGTATGGGATCTGGGAATGCAGGTGAAAACTGAGTGTTGAAGTTAGAGCAAAATGTTTCTTCTGTAGGTTGGCTATGTCCCTTAGGTCAGTGTATGTCATATAATTTGCTATTAGCTCTGTGCAGTGCTAAGTATTGTTTCTGAGATTTCGAAAATAGCGCTGTGGTTGCCTTCAGCCTGGATGGCTGTTTTTATCTCATATCTAGCTTTGGTTGATTTGAACATTGACTGGGCTTCAATGTTAAGTTTCCTCTTAAGTATATACATACATAAGGATATATATATATATATATATATATATATATATATATATATATCTGTATACGTGTATGTGTGTGTACATATATATATATATTTTTATATATATATATATCTGTGTGTGTGTGTGTGTGTGTGTGTGTGTGTGTGTGTGTGTGTGTATTTCTACAGTGTGTCATGGTTCATAAATCCTGTACTTTAGTGAACTGAAAATATTGACCACTACCAACTGACCCTGCAAAGGGGGCACAACTGGACCTGTTTCCCTGCAAGACTCATATTAGGGTTTGTTTCTGGTTAGCCTCCAGGAGCTCTATTTTCTCCCACATTCCAAAGTCATATGGTAAGGTAGATTGGGAACTGTAAAGAGCCCATGTGTGTGACTGCACATATTTCTGGTATGAAAGAAAGTCTTGGCAGCCTACTTCTGTTTCCCCGTTTGTCTTGAAACCTCTGCTGGTATTGGTGGATATCTGCAGGGTCAATCTAGGAGCTGGATGAGATTCATAACAGGGCAAGAACGATCAAGAATTTCATTGAATTTCACATGGGTTTTGTTTCAACAAGATGCAGCTTGATCCAGCCGAATGACATAGACCATATGAAGTTAGTTTAGGAAACTATGGTAGTTAAGAGATTTAAAAAAAAAAAGGATGGTTGGTGACTGGTAAAATTGGTCGGTGCAAGGGCTGACTGTCATCATGAACCTGAGTAGCAGATGTAGGTGTTGGGGAAAAGTTAGCTTCTGGGTTAGAGTGCTGTGGTATATGCCCCTCCACCCTACATAGTGGACCAAAGATTCCAAAAAAGGGATTAAGCAAGTAAAGGATAGTAGACTAATTCATCTGTATGCAAGATCATGATAAGTTTAGTGGGGCGACCTAAACCAGCTAGTGGTTTGGAAAGCAGTTGATATACTTCACAATGATATATACATATATTATGTATACGTACAACATACACACAAATATATCTGTCCATCAGTCTGTCTATCAATATTATATATATATAGATAGATAGCTAAATAGATAGTCAAGTAGTATACTCTTTATGAGGAGTTGGAGTTACATATGCAGGAATGTTTACTGATTAAACAAACTGATGCAAGTGCCCATCAGCCTTTTTTTTCCCCTGCCTGGTAATAGTCAGTTTCAGACTAACAAGTACATGTAGAATTGACTAGGACAAAAATTATAGAGTGTTTGCAGGTCAAGAATGTCACAGCAAGGATAATCTTATCAGTCATTAGTAAATAAAGGCACACACCTCTTAGCAGGGCAAGATATGATTGTTTGTGTCTTTCAGCTTTTCCCGGTTATGCGTCGCCACAGCGGAACTCCGGTCCGCTAATGATTAGTAGTGGATTTTTATGTACCGGGTTACCAGCCCTGATGCACAACCTTCAACGAAGGCATGCCCCATTGACGTATGTCTCCACACAGAAGACACTCTAGCTGAGAATCGAATGGGACAACATCTTGCTATGAGGTGACAACGCTACCGCAGCACCACCACCACAGTAGCAGGGCAAGATATGATACTCAGGGAATTTAAATGAATGTTAATGAAAAACAGAACTGAATAATAGAAATAAATAAAAGGATGCTAAATGCTGGAAATTAACTTGTATGCCAATCAATTAATTCTGAATGAATAAAGTATGTATACAGGCAATCATTTGTAAGTATAAAGTTTGTATGACACTAGCTTATGGTCTGGTTATTTTAGGAATGGAGGTCTCAGGGCAAAGCAGACTAAAATATACTACTATATTTAATCAGATCAGTGGCATACAGGGATAGAACCCTCACTACAACCTTAAAGACAGTAGTTCAGTTAATGATACATGTGTCTGACAGGTACACTGAGAAGGATGTGCAGTTCCTATACTGGGAAGGAGAGTTGTAACTCCAAACCAAATGTCTTTGCAACTTTAGTGTAGTGTGACTGAGGTCACACATAACATAAAAAAAGATGTAGTTATATGGAAGACTATGCATTGTGGCTGCCCAAGCAGGTTATTGTAGCTCCCTGCCTCGCAAGTGAGGCAGCATGCATGCATGCTTAGACATAGAAAAGCATAGCCAGCTACTGTAGTGATGTAGGTGGGCATGTCATCACTAGAGGGAGGGGTCCATGCTAATACACAAAATGATCTCATGGATGCTATGACATCTAAAAGGTAAAAGCGTCTCTGATGTCTGCCTGGGCTATTGACCCCACAACAGACTAATGATGGCAGTGGAATCTGGGCCAATGGGTGACAAGAGAGGCTTGATGGTCTATGAACAGAGAAGGCAAAAAAATAAACAAAAAATACATACTTCTGCATTTTTAATTAAAATTATTTGGAAATTTGTATTTCTTGTCACCACCATTTTAGCTTGCAAATCTCATGTTTATTCTGCGTTTCATAATCTGAATGTAAAATACTTTATGTCACAATTGTATAATATGCCTAAACCTTTTTCTTCAGTTGTTCAGTGCCAAAAGCTCATCTCAAATTGACATACTATTAAATCTACAATTTGTAATCCCTTTATTGATATCCATCAGTTTTGATATAGCAATCACAGAGACTGTGGGTTCTGTATGATTCCTTAATGTGAAACAGCTGGCTTGTATTTTAAAGACCCATCAATGGAAGACACAATGCAGACACGATTTTGTGTCTGACAAAAAAATCTGTAAATACAGTTGAAAATAAACAAGCAAATATATGCATTGCTATTAACTAGAAAATAAAATAAAATCATGCACACATGTAAAATTATGTTGTTCCAAAGCTTTTTATTTGTAAAAAAGAAAAGTACTACCACCACTTTAATTTACATGAATATGCACTCATAAAATGTAAGTGGTAAAAGGATTACTGATTGGTTTAAACCTGTAATCAGCACAGTGTGTATACTTACTTGAAACACAGGCCCGAGATCATTTAAAACAATTGCTTAATGACTTTAATATAAGACTGTGTTGGAAGAGATGATTGATAATGCATGCCTGTGCTATGTTTAGGATAGAGTGGAAACAGACCTGAATTAATTGCCTAGCATCCTTAACTTAACTATATAGTTATTAAATATGGAGCCTACAAAGCTAACACTGTGATTCATTGGTCTAGTATATATCATCAGATCTGTGAATAGTACTGAATATTTTATGTACAAAACCACAACATTCTTCTACAGCAGAGCTGAGTGGAGCCGTCTTCCCATGGTGTTAATATTTGTTTTTCTCTTCTGTAAACCATTTTATCAAGAAGAGCACATAAGGACTGTAATATTTCAATTTCAGCAGAATTGTATACCTTATATAATGGATTTTCATTTATATGGGCTAAATCCAAAGAAATTTCTACTTATTTACTAAGGGTCACATAAACTCTCTGATACTCTGATAACATTCGTAACAAGCTTTTTATGAATCTCAGTTTTCTGCTCTGCACAGTGGATCACAGCCTTCATCCTTGGTGTAGATTTTTTTTTTCTTAAAGAAACATGATAGACTGTGGATAAATCGTTCTTAATTTTAAGACCCAAAAAAAAATTACTGTCAAAACCTTTTTAATGCTGCAATGTGCAAACATTACTTTTACATAAACATAATAGCATATGAACTTCCAAACACATAGACAGGTACACTGCCAGACATATATTAAAACATATACTGAAATGATTATGTTTTGAGTGATAAAAAATTATTCTGAGGAAGGAGAAGACTGGTAAGGTAGGGACAATGCCATTTTAACTGTCTATCACTGTTCTCTGGGCCATACACATCATTTTGTTGTCTGCATTCTTTTGCGTAACAGTCTCAGGGGTCTGTGTCATCTGACATCATTTTGCTATAGTCAGCATGTTACTCACCTTTCTTCCTCTAAAATAAGCATATAAGGATAACAATGAGAGGGTGGACTGCTACTGTAGTGGGGAGCAGTTGAGTCTGGAAGACCAGCAAATCATCAACGAAGAAAGGCATTGTCAACTCACAGAAATAGACTGTAGGTTAAGCTACATTAAGGAGGAGTTGTTGCACAGATACAGTGCATCGTTCACCAGACATAACAAGCAAAGAAAATGAAAGTCTGGAATAGAGAATAAAGTAGTGGGTATAGGGGGAGGGGTTAGGCAATATTCATGGGGATTTGGATTTGCAAGGACCAGACTAGGAGTTTCTGACCTCCAAGATAAATAGGAAGCAGATCTTAGATTATGAGATTCAATCAACAGTTGCAGGACCCGACCAGGGAGGATACTCTTTTGGACATGGTCCGAACCATTTTAGAAGGGGGTCAAAGATGTGCAGGTTAAGGCACCATAATCAGCAGTGATCATGCTACTGTGACTTGTACATTAGGGAGAAAAGGTAAGCTATAAAGACAAAAGAGGTGGATGATTATACTGTCCTAAGGTGAGAGAGAAAGATGACATACGGACATTAGAAGTAAATACAGGGAATAAACAAGCTATATGGATGGCAGAGGAATTGAATACTCTAAACTATGGAATGAGGAAGAAGTCCAAAGGTAAAAAGGGAAGAATTCCAATATAACTAGAAATGATTGTGATGCTTGTCATTAGTCCAAAAGGTAACGACTGTAAAAGGTGAAAGGGGGGGTTGCAGAGTTGAAGGAGGCATACAATGAGAAGGGTGGCAGTAAAGCAACAAAGACAGATCAGGAGAGGTAAAAGTGAAAGCAAGATAGCTGAAGAGATCCAGAAAGGAAAGAAGAGAAACAAATTGTTTTATATACTTAGCACAAAGGAGGAAGTTAGGCTAAGCAAACATGGGAGGAAGATAACAGAAGACTGGGAAGTATGAAACATACTGAATGAAAACTTTGCTTCAGTCTGCACAACGCAAGGCAAGAGGAGTCTGTCTTGTTGACTGGGAGGGAAAACTCACTGTTGTATGTAATATTTTTGGCCTTGCCCTTGCAAACATAGCTTCTTTGTTTAGCATTCCCCTGGTATCTTTTTATCCTGTTAATCAGATTATAAATCTAGTTACTTTTACCTTCCAAATCTCTAAATCCACTGAAACCAATATTTCAACACTCAAGGATTTTAAATGAACTGATTTCGTCAAAGTTTATGATGAAGTTTCAAAATTAATTTATAGCAGCATCATCCTAGATGTTGCCATGGCAGTTACCTTCCCAAAGGAATCATATACCACCTATTTAAACATATAGAAATGTTAGTTATAATCAGATTTAAATATAATAGGAAATTTAAAAACAAAATACCTTAGTAGTCCACAAACATAAACTCTGCAGTAAAGGAAAAAAATATTTAAAGTATACATCAGGTCAAAAGACTCTCATGTAAAGGACAACATTAAGAAATTGACTTCTTCTTCTGGCTTTTCCTGGTTAGGGGTTGCCACAGCAGATCACCTGTTTGCTCATGACTGGCAGTGGAGTTTTTACAGTGTTGAGTTGCCAAGCCAGCACCCAACCTTCCCCAGAAGGCACACACACACACACACATACACACACACACACACACACACACACACACACACACACACACACACACACCTAGGGCCAATTTAGAGTGTCCAATTCACCTACAGCATGTCTTTGGGATGTGGGAGGAAAACGTAGCCCAGAGGAAACCCACATGACCACAGGGAGAACAAGTAGACTCCGCACAGAAGGCATCCCAGTCAAGGATGAAACCAGGGAACCTCTTGCTGTGAGATGACAATGCTAACCGCTGCACTACCATGGCCACCCTAACATTAAGAAATTGACTAAAAAGTTAAAAATGCTAATTAGGTCTACTAAAGCAGCCCATAAACTTAGATTAGCATCTGAATCTAAGGACTATTGCAAATCCTTCTTTAGCGTGATTGGAAAACTAAGCAATAACACCCAAGAGGGCCTTGAACTTATTGGCAATTGTATGAAAAAATCTGTTCCTGTAGAGACTGCCAATACACTAGGAAAAAAATAATTGCAAATTTTACCTTAGAGATGACTATCCAAAACCTATTTATCTATGAATCTCTCATATTCCCCATCAGCTCTCAAGAGTAAGTAGTGAAGACAAGCCCTGGCAAAGCCATGCCAAAAATTGTTTAACTTGAGTTTAGCCACTAGCTTTGTACATAAGATTTGGTGTAGCATTAGTGATGTCAGTCAACAAAGGTGGCCCCCTCACTGACACCAGGAATAATAGGTCCTTCACCCCTGATGAGTCTAACTTCTAAAGCAATGGAATGCATTACAATTCACCTGATAAGCAATGATGCTAAAACTTTCATCAGGGTAGACACACAGCAGTTTGGTTTTGTAAAGGGTAGATCCAGTCTAATGAATTTAGTTGACTATTTCAGAAGGGTAACACAGGCTATTGACAGAAATCATGCTGTCTGCACAGCATAGCTATCTCTGATCAAGGCATTTGACACCATCCCCCATGCTATCATTGTTCAAAAACTTAATGCATCACAAATAGCTACTAATGTAGAAAGATGGTTAGAAAATTGGGTAAAATACAGAACCCACATGGTGTGGGTAGCAAGCAGGTACCTCATCAGAGTATGAACGTGAATAGTTGTGCCACACAGGGCTCAATGCTGGGACTTCTTTTGTTTGGCATTTAATTTTCTGATCTCTAGACCATTAGCTAAGAATACTGGCTAAACAACTCTGCAGACAACTGTAAACTGGGATGCCAAAGCCCTTTAGCAAGAACTTAAGTTCATAAATACTTGGTGTACTAACACAAGCTCAATTTAGACATTAAAAAAGTGTAATACTGTCAGAATTCTTAACCCCCACCAGCCTACAACATACAACATAGACAAAACCCAAACTTAAAATGAGAATACTATTAAAAACCTTGGAAGTTAAGTTTATTATTCCCTCTCCTTTGATCAACATGTAATGACAGTAGTCAGAAATTCTTTTTACTAACTGAGCTTATTGCCCAAGGGATATAATGCATGTCTAAAGAGGTAATTGTCTATCATATTAAGCACTGATTAGACCAATTAATGAATAAAATGTCCCCTTTGGGATGTACTGAACTGGACATATTAAACCACTAGAAAATCTCCAGTGTTTCATAATTAGGAAGATCACCGGCTTAAAAAAAAAACATAAGCTGTCAAAAATAACTGGAATATCTGTCCTTTTATCGAGTATCTTACAGACCTTTGAGGGGGATCTGTGCCTTGCCTTCCATACCATTAGGGACCCAGTGTCCCTGGATCTCTTGCTTCTCCATAAATCAAATAGTTGTATAAACACCAGAACTGGGGATCTAAAGGTTTATCAGAAAATAAAACAACAAGGTATATAGACAGCTTTATTACAAACTGCGTAACTCACTTCTGGAACAGATTTCCACTGCAAATCATCAGTGTGGTGCATATCTTACTTCAAATGGGAACAAGATAATTGGATGGGTATTCACAAATTCACCCATGGCCTGACTGGCCTAGCCCTCCTTGAAAAAGGCTTCACATTCTAAGGGCAGGTATTGGCAAGGCGTTAAGGGTTTCAAGACTCAGTTGCCCTGTATTACCTATGATTCTTATCAAAGGAAAACAATGTAAGGATATTATGATATAGATGAGGGAAGTAGTAAAGCAGCTGGCAACCCTCAGGGAGGGGATACACAAGAGCCTGATGAATTGCCTCACTGATTACTCAGCAATTGTACCAGTGGGCTGGCAGACCACCTGATGGAAATATTCAGTAGACTACTGACTAGTGTAACAGTGTCTGAGGACTAGGAGACAGGACGTGTGGTTTCTTGGACAAGGGAGTGCAGAAAAAATGTGGGGGAGATACTGGCCTCTTGGCTTAACAACAGAAGCATAAAAAATCATGGAGTAAATCTTGTAGAGAAAGCTGGCATCCGTTCTTGGGGGCAGCAGTCTCCAACTAAAGAAAAAAGCAAACCAACAAATCAAAGAAGTATTTATATGCTATTCTGCAGAGACTTTTGTGAACCCAACTCCATAATAAACCATAATAAACTGAATATAACTAATATAAATTCATAAAACAAGAAAAAATACACAAAGGAGTTTATCAAAGGTGAGTGCTTTTGTTTTGTTCATAGAAAACGTCATCAGAGAGCAGTCTCCAAAACAGAAAATACTAAGGGTTCATGGTCAGAAGGACATGTCAGTGTAACTTGATCACATTTTATTATTTGGTTCAGGTGAACTTTATGCAGAATAATAAGTAGATGTAGTCTCTGTGGGATTCAGCAAGGACTATGATTTACTCCCACTTAAGAGGCAGGTAGATAAACTAAAGTATTTGGCTGTAAGTCTGAAGAATTAGATTGCTTTGTGGTTGAAGGTAGAATGTAGAGGCCTGTAGTGATAATGATGAGAACAGCAATTAGAAAAGTGACTAATGGAGAAATGCATGGGTCCTGTACTCTACAACAGACATCTTTCAGTTATATCTAAGGGACAGAGAACAGGATCAAACTCTTTTATGGTGACAAAAAGATGACTGTGGCATTTGACAATGAGTGAAAGGGAAAAGAAAAAGATGTGGAAAGGTTGACTAAACTGATAAAAAGGTACTGCTTCAGTGTAGACAAATACAAAGTTATTCACTTTGAACTCTACAATGTTGATGCGAAATATCATCTGGGAGAGTAGAACTCATGGTAGAAGAACCACAGAGATATCTGAGCTGTTAATGACATCTGTACTGAACCATTCAGATCAGTGTAATAGGGTCAGAGCAGCAGCAAACAGAATGGTAGGGTGCATCCTCAGAAACAAATGGTGAATGCTTCCATTTTATGGGGTCTTGTTCAGACCACACCTTGAGCATTTTATGAGTTCTAGAGATCATATAAGGTACAAGACTTCAGTCTAATAGAAAGAATCCAGATAATGAAGTTTCAAAACTCACTTATAATCCTAGATTTTGAAAGCTATAGGAATGATTTATGGGATAAAGGGAAGGGATATGACAGAGTCTACAAAAGCTGCAGATGCTGCATTTTAGACTAGAAGTGACAGGAATACATAATATTGATGCAGAATATCTTATCATTGAAATGGGGAAAAGTGTATCTGTAATCGAAAGGGTAGAGGGCAAAGCATACAGCACAGGCATCACATTTCTTGACTACTTGCTGGGTCTACAGAAGTACTTTATTACGGAGACAGCTGTAATCTCATTGAAAGTCTGCTTAAATGGGTGGCAGAAAGGAAATTTACAGAGGCATTTAAGGGATGCTAGGGGAAAGATGTAAACCATGAAGGCTTACAGCTTTATTCTACCATTGAGCAGATGTAATATAATGAATTAGCTGCGTGCACACTGGTAGACTGGAGCTAGACTTGAAATTTAGGCAGAACGCTAAAGAATAATCAGAATAAATACAGAGCCTATTGGTGATATCTTGGTTAACACATTACCAAAGGGGGGAGAGTGCTGAAAAACACAATATCTTAGTAGTTGACAGGACATTTGAGAGGTAAACAAGGGGAAATAAATTCTAAAGCAAGATTATTACATTCATAAAGTATGGGTTCAACAACACTCGTAGTAAAATAAAAAAAATTGAAAAGTCTGTAAGCAGAGTGAATTAGTGTTGCTCTTCACAGGTTTTTTTTTCTGAGTCTTTGATTCCTTACTGCCCAGGCAACAATCAGTTTACCCCCTATGGTACTATTATTCCAGGAGAGAGGCTATCATTAGTGCAGCCATCGGGGTGGGAGGTGGGTGGAAGGGGTGGGAGTGGGGCTTTACTGTTCTCACAAAAGCATTGACTGAGTGATGGTCTTAGAGTAATGGGCCCACAATCCTTGTACACTTCCATACATGCCTCTATCCCCATTTACAGTATGAATGCATGTTGCTTATTGGGTCTTATCCTGACCCATATGTTACCTGTTGGTACACACATCTCCTGCCAGAAGATAGACTGCCATTCCCCTACTAAGAAAGGATGAGATGGTATTGAACCCGCACTCCCATCCTCCCTGGCTACATCCTTCAAATCTGAGGCCACTGATTGAGCTATATTAACCTGGGTGCTGTCAGGAAATTATCTCTGTGCCATTGAGTCAAATTATTCCGTCTGTTTAAGATCAAATCAATAAACCTTTTTTATCATGTCTGCATCACTTCCTGCATGCTTGCTATCTCCCTTTTTCTTACATGCAGTTAGGCACATTCATTCCCCTTTTCAACAGTGGCTAGAGCCAACTACAAGATGTCATTATTTATACAGCCATTGGAAGTTTCTAATAAGCCCTAACTCCCTGCTCCTCAGTGGCTGACATCTATGTTTACTAAAGTGAGGGCCTTGCAATGCCCCTGCTAACAGGAGTACATGTAAAAGTCAAGTATATGCCCTACCAAGGATGCCATGCCCCTTTGCAAGACTAAAGCATCTGAGCAGAAGCCAAACATTCATCTCTGAATTACTTGCTGCATGACAGCCTCCTATAGCAGGATCCAGTGTCGTAACAGACTGGTCCATTGCATTTCTTCCAGGTATACATGAGATGATGTAAGCTGCTCTCTCCGGACTACCCACACAGATTCCCCAAAAAGTCAAACTCAGATCATGTTTGTCATATTCAGGGCTTTATTAATATGCACCACTCTTCAACATGAGATTGTGTCATATTTGAAAGGATGTTATGGCGGTTATTATTAGAACCATAAACGAATCTATGAATATTAGTGGATGAACACTGCAGTTAATACATTAGGCGATGATGACACAGACCAATTAAAAAAGGAATATAATAATTAAATGCTAACGGGGTCATAACTCCACCAAATGTATAAGCCTAAGAAACATATGCATACAGACACACAGATATAAAGACACAAAAATACATACAAACACACACACACACATACACACACACACACACACACACACACACACACACACACACACACACACACACACACCATGGAAACAATTATTATGGAGATGATTAACAGAGACATAGTAAACCTCCAGACACTGGACCCAACCCAGTTTGGTTTCAAGGGCAGATCATGCCTACCCAACCTGGTGGACTTCTTTGAGAAGGTCACCAAAACAATGGATGAGGGCAAAATCATTCACACTGCCTACCTTGACCTGGCCAAGGCATTTGACACAATACCCCATTTGGGCATTGTTGATAAACTCAAGAGGTTAAGTACACACCCGTATGTCACCCGGTGGATAGCCAACTGGCTCATAGACAGGACCCAGGAAGTTAGAATTGGGAAGTCCACCTCTAAAAAGTGGCCAGTCACAAGTGGAGTCCCTCAGGGATCAGTCCTTGGACCGCTCCTTTTTGGCATTTACTTCTCAGAAGTCAAAGCCAATGTCAGTGGTCTCTAGCTGACTAAATTTGCAGATGATTGCAAATTAGGAGCTGTTATTGAATCTCACGCTGACACAAATGTTCTCCAGGAGTGGCTGACACAGACAAATAACTGGTGTCAGAGCCATGGGCTAAAACTAAATGCCAAGAAATGCATAATAGTATCCTTTGGGAAGTCATCCATTCCTGGTAACTATCATATTGACAACACACCCCTTAGAGTTGACCCAGTAGTCAGGGACTTAGGGACACACTTAGATAGTAATTTAGCCTTTGATCGCCACATGTCTACAGTGGTGAGGAAATCATTCTATGTTGTGCAACTTATAAACAAAGGTACAGATCTAAGTCCAAGGAAGTCATTGTTCCACTGTTTTTGGCATTCATCAGACCTATCATTGAGTACAATGCACCCTTTGGAATATACCTAACCAGGCATATCCAACAACTGGAACATCCACAGAGGTTCCTCACTAAAAGAATAGAGGGTGTAAGTAATATGTGCTATGCAGACCGGCTCAAGGCCCTCTACCTATATTCTGTCTCCTACAGGGTTGTGAAAGGAGATCTATGCTTGGCATACAGGGTATTGTCAGACACCACTCTGATTGACCTCCTGCATATCCACAAACAAAAAGTAGCAGAATTACCCATTCTAAAGACTTAAACCTTGCCTGTAATATAAATAGGACCTGATGGAGAGACAGGTATGTATCCCAGAGACTACCCCATCTATGAAACAGGCTCCTCATCCACATGAAGCAGAGTTCCTCCCTAACACAATTCAAGTGTAACTTGGACAATTGTATGGGAAAATCATCCCTGGTTTGGCACCTATGTCTCTAATGCTAACAGGTAACCTGTAAATGGTTCATCTGCCAGGCCCATGCTTAAACTTATCAAGGGTATCAGAACTTGTCAGAGATTTGGGATGCATGGCTAGGCTTAAAAAGGCCCTTGTGGTCATTAGCTAAGTAAACACTATGAACCTATGAACACAGACACACACACACACACACACACACACACACACACACACACACACACACACACACACACGCACACATGTATACATGACCATACAAACATGCATGTACATGCAAATGAACACTTACACAAGCATACCCATATATCCATATACATACACTGATATGCATGCAGATGCACATATACACACATACATGTGCATACTAAAATAAATGTGTACACATGTACATGCACACACACACACACACACACACACACACACACACACACACACACACACACCTTTATATTCATACATGACAAAACCATCAAAACCAAACTCTCTATACTCCTTCACTGCTCAGATTATAAATGATTGAAACTGATTTTTAACAAAACAGCCACTTAGACAACTAGACATAAAACAGAATATCACTTCAAGATCTTTTAAGCAAGTATATAGTTTTTAATTAGTACTACAGACAGAAAAACATACAACACAGAAATGCAGACAGAACTAATGCTGTTCAATAGGACTGAATACCTAATCATGAACAGTGAAGAAAAAAACATGAACAGACGTCTCTCATATGTCTTCTGCAAAACTTTGTAAAAATGCATAGCTCTTCTCATTTCACCTACATCAGTATGCTAAATATATCTCTGAAGTCTTCTTCAAAACCCTAGAGACAGCAGAATATTAATCTCTGCAATTTCTGCTTTGCAGATGCATATAGTCAATTTTCTCACTGTGAGTGCAAACCAGTGCTGTTTTCACAAAATCACAAAATCCACAGAGTGAAAGTGCTGGAGTTCCCACTGAATTAGAAAATGACTCATACCTACAAGATTTTTTATTTTTTTTTGCAAATCATCTACACATATATGACTTATATATACTTATATATTTAAATGTTTTCTTACTGATTTTGTTATATCTCTTCACAATCTTGTATCAAGATTTTTACAGCCTATTCATTTTCTTGTATGTTTTATGTATAGAGCTGGATTAAGAAACACAAGGACCTGGAGCACAACAAATAAGATATCCTTGAAAAGTATGATGGACTTATGCATGCATGTGTGTATACATAAATTCATAAACATGTGTAAATATATATATATATATATATATATATATATATATATGTGTGTGTGTGTGTGTGTGTGTGTAGAAATGTAAGGCTGGTAGTGCAATTCTGGAATGCAGGGGCTACAACTGTAGTATAGGAAGTCTTTCCTTCAATGTTGGATGGTCAAGGGACAATGAAGGACATGGAGGGCATTGCCTTACATACAGATGCCTTAGGATAACATTTAGACCATACCGGAGGAACACAGCAACATTTTTGCAAACTCAGTGGCTTAAACATGGGCATCTAGTAGTATTATATAAGCCAGCCAGTTGTACAAGACAAACTATGGAATCATGCACAAGGTATGCATTGTAAATGGGGCACTACTGTAGGGCGTGGATGGGGCAGTAAATGGAATATGCAGGCATTTGGACCAGTTTGCCCTATAGAAATGGCAGGGTTATTTCAGTAGACATCACAATGTATGTTGCTGAATCCACAGGTGTACAGTAGAGAATAGTACATGGCATGTACAAGCAAAAGCAAGCATATCATGCTTATCCTAATAGGCATGAGGGTATTCCTTTAAATATATATATATATATATCTATCTATATATATATATATATATATATATATATATATATATATATATACATATGTATATCATGTAATGCAATAGGTTAGACACAGATCTGGGCCAATACTGATATAGTCACTTTGCTGTTATAGCCAATGGCCACTTTGTCCTTACAGGAACTTTAGGTCTTCACCTATTATGTTTGTCTGTGCAAGACACGAGACATATGTTTGTTTTCATACACTGTTATTTTAAAGTGGTAACATCACTGGAATCAGGGATTCAAAAAGTAGCAAATCCAACCTGTTTTATCTATGTTACAGAAGAGGTTTAGATCCTAATATCAGGTAATCTTAGTGCTGTTTGTTCTATGAATTTGTAGGAGATCCATTAGGGATGGATCAGAGAATGCCTTGTAAGTTAGGCATAAATCACCCATCAGTAGTCAGCAGGAAACAAAGTACAGGATCAGGCCTTTGAGGCAGTCTGCACAGGGCATTTTATTTATACCCAGTATTCTTAGAGTGATGACACTGCGGATGCTGCAGCTGTTTCAAATGGCTGGTCAGGTACATGCCAAGAAGTGCATTGTACTCAATTATTGGACTAATGAGTACTGAGTATAGTGGGTCTATGAGCTCCTTAGCTCTGGAGACCATGTCCCTACTTATAGGTTTCACTATGTAGAAAGATTTTCTCACTGCCATGGAAACATTATGATCAAACTGCAGGTTACAGTCCCAAGTCCGTTACCACTGAGTCTACTCTTAGGGGCATATTATCAATATTATAATTTGCAGGTGTGATCATCTTCCCTATGCAATTTTTTTTTTGCATTGACTTTTAGGCCCTGGCTCTGGCACCAGTTATTTATCTGTGTTAAACCCTCCTGGAGGATATCTACATCTTTAGAGGATTCAATCATTGCACCCAGATTACAGTCATCAGCAGATTTGGACACCCACCAGCCCTCTATATTTGCTTTCAGTTCAGAGAGTTATATTTCAAACAGGAGAGGTCCTAGTACCTAGAGGGACACCACTAATAACAGGCCTCTTGGTGTCAGTGGATTTCCCCCACCCTATCTTCATGTGTCCTATTTGTGAGCAATTTGTCCATTGTGTGACACAGGGAATTATGCCTAAATTTGTGAGTTTGTCTATAATACCTGAGTGAGGTATTATGCCAAATGCCTTTGCCAGGTCAATGTAGGCAGTGTGTACCATTTTTCCCCTCGTCCATGTCGAAGTCCACAAAAGAATAGTAAGTATATCCCTCCTTTGACAAAACTGAACTGGAATGGGTCCAGCATTTGATGATTTCCTGTGCATTTGTTTATCAGGTCCATGATAATTCTTTCCATGATCTTGCATATAAGACTAGTCAGACTTATGGGGCAGTAGTTCCCTGGGTCTGTTGATGGTCTGTTTTTTTTTTTTTTTGAAGAGGGATGACTGGTGCAGTCCTCCATTCCTTAGGGACAAAGCCTTTCTTGAGGCCAAGGCTGAACAGATTCTAGTTTGCCTGACAAGTCATGTTTCAAGCTAATTAGGAGCATCCTGGGATATTATCAAGACCAATTGTTGCATTGATTTTAGCTTTAGAGAGTGCAATAAGGAGCTGATTGTTGGGGAGAAATGTTAGAGGGTATTTCCTGGGGGAGGTCTAATCACTAAAGGTGACTAAAGAGCACATGGCCCTGCACATAAACGTAAGAGAAGTAAAGAAAAACAATAAAAAAAAAGCAGCAAATAATTTACTGCATGCAGCAAAGGGATAATTGTGTGAAAAGTGCAACAAAGTATCAGGAAAATTAGATTAAAAAGTTGCATGCATGTGCAAAAACTTTATTAGGGGAGCATCAGGACTTGAAATTCAAGACATGGAAAGAAAACTTAAGAGTCATTGGGCTAAGGGGAGGGTTGAAGAAAAGAACCAGTGTAATATGCAGAACAGTCAGTATAGCAAGTAACTGAAGCTATCTATTAATTAGATAAATAGATAGACTGAGCACAAGAGGATTGACAGATTTTCCGGCAAAGCTGACAAACTGAGATACTGAATTATAAAACAGGTAGAGGCTGACGAAATACATTGTTGAGACTGCAGCCCTTGCAAAGGGATTTCTGATGAGTAACAATAAAACTGAAATATTGTATGAATTTGCCCCACAGATTTATTTGAAATGCAAAGGTCTGCTTGCAGCAGCCTGGTATTAAAGACAAGCAGGAGCAGCAGCATCATTCTTAATATACCCCGCAATGCTCAGAGTTATTTGGAAATGAAATGTGCGGCAAAGTAAGAGTAAAGCTGATGCAGTCCACTTACAAAGATGTGGTAGTGGGTAAAAAATAACTGGTGGCTGGAGTGGAGATGGGATTCCCCTGCAAATGCTGTAAATGCAACAAATGCTTTAAGCTGAATTGTAGAAGAAATGTCTGGGGATTGGACCAGGCATGACATCTCAGGGAGAGAAGGACAATAGACCTTCAAAAAAAGGGCAACAAATAGTACAGGTGGTTAACCACAGCAAGTACATATGAAGTTCTGATACGAGGAGGCAGGGTTAAAGGAAGGATAGATACACTGAAAATAGTGATGTACGTGAGCAGTGCAGGAGTCCTAAGGTCAACAATTTTATTAGGGTTAGAGCCCCTTTGAAAGACTGGTGCCAGCAGAGAATACATTGCGGAGAGATTGGTGACATTTGTACTCAAAAAGGTGCGGAGGGAGGCATAATTTGTAGCAGAAGGAAACATCTTGAATAGATGCGGTGATAGGAGGGTGAGGACAGACATTTTTCCAGACCAGCTAGGCAAAGAGGTCCCTTGGATGTGAGGCTGAGCAACACAACAGCTTTGGAGGAAATACAAATGATGGCAGAAAAAACAGCATGCACATTGCTGAGGTAGCTTTAAATAGAGAGAAGGGTAGTTCAATACAGAGTACAATAATGCTGCACTTAACTTTGTCTTTTTTCTTTTATTGTGTATGTCTTTAAGCTAACAAACATGCTAAGTATTCACATGTAGTACAACACAGAAGGGATGCCTGTCTTCATAGGTGAGATATACGGAATTAAAAAAAACATAAAACGAAAATGAAGTGGTGATTACTTAAACATCTGCAGGTAAAGGGCATGACATGAGATGCATTTTGTCAGTTGCCTAACTGCCATATTAGATGACATAGGCATACCTCATAACTTCTTAGTGCTAGAAATCTGGACAAAGCCAGAAAGAATGGGGGGCAAAGGTCCAAAAATAGGGATATAATTTAAATATTGATCCAGTAAACTTAGAAAGTTACTAGAATAGTAAGCTTTGGATTATTATGTATTTTTTGACAGATATAAAGTCTGAAACTCAAATGTCTTATCATTATTTATTATATTTATTTATTATTGTATTATTTAGTGACTTAGGCCTTCAGTGATTTGCCAGAAAACCATAAATTTTATGAGACACAGACCAAAGACAGGAGGCAAACATTACATAGCTCATTTAAGTACTTCCTTCTTTTAAACCTCATTTCTCCCCCTATGCATTGTTCCCACAATTCCCATTTTTCCTATGTAATTTGTTCCTACCTTTTTCTAAAGATCTCATTTCCAGTTGTTTTATCTGTTACTATATTCACTACTTCTAATATAGTTGGTTTAGATTTTGATTTCAGTTTTCTAGTACTTGCTTTTTGGCAGCCTCCATAATTAGAGACAGCAAGGCCTTCCCATATCTAAGCAATTCCGATTCTGTATCATAGCTCAGAACAATCATCTCCCGCTTCACATCAATCTGCCCACCCAGCATGTCTGACAGTGCATCCTGCAGGGAATCCTAAAAGTCCACTAACTCACAGCACTCCTAAAAATATGTTCCCAATTACCTCTTGCTTGGCCATCACACCACCAACATTTGCTGCTTACCTGAGGAAAAATTCTCTGGAGTCTACTTGAGGTATAAAAATATCTATGTAAACATTTCCAAGCAAAAACCCTGATTATAAGTGATGTATAATGTTTGCAACTGGGAGTGTGTCAAGTATGGCTTGTGATGTAAAATGCTTGCACCTTGGACTGTGTTGGTGTGGTTTGTTTTCATTTATATAAATGTATGATTGCTCATGTCATATTGATGACTTAATAAAGATGTTTCTTGTTTAAAAAAGGGTCAGGAATTGAATAATTTATAAAATGTTGCTTAGATTATGTGATATATAGCAATATATGTGAAGCATAATGTTTGTTAATTTTAACTTGTTGCTATGGTTTGATCACTTTTATATAAATGTACATGTGCCTATGTGACAAGTGATAATTCAATAAAGATGTTTAAAAAAAGCACAAGGCAAAACAATCAGGACATTCTGCTAAGATCTGTACAGGTGAGAGGTTTGGATGTAAGTAGCTACAAACATATGCTGTACAGTGACAATAATCATAAAATATTCTATGGAGATGAGACAAATAATGTGTAGGATTGTTACAGTCATACCTGTGGGATAATGTTATTGTTTATTCTGTTGATTTCTATTTGCTATTCTACTAATATGAATGTGTGTATAGCTTGCAAAAAAGTCCCAACCCAGCAGGGAACTTTGTAGTTTATAGGATGTTTACTTGAAAAAGTGAAAGACAGTCTGGTATATAAATACTGCCTGCTATAAACAAAATAAGACATGATGAATTATTATGGTAACTACCCTATTATGTGCAGTGTCAGTTAAACTGACACAGTATTTGCTTCATCACTACTGGCTGTAGTAAACTGCTAGACTTGCACTACAAGTCAATGTGCGGGTGCGTGTGTGTGTATGTGTGTGTGTGTGTGTGTGTGTGTGTGTGTGTGTGTGTGTGTGTGTGTGTGTGTGTGTTTGCTTGTGTATTTGGGGCATATGTAGAACTGTGTTGTCTCATGCAGAATCATTTTAAGGGATTGGTAAGAAGTACAATGAGGCACATATTAGCAGGTACAGAGATATTAACACAAAGATGTGGAGTTGTTTTTGGTTAAACTCACGAGGTACATTTCTGATTCAAAATGTCAGGAGTGCTCTGAGCTCATTGGCCAGTAACCTTGGTAGCAGTGATGGCCAATACATTAACCTGCCAAGAGGAGGGGGGGGCAGAACTTTAATGAAAAAAAAGCCCTTTAGGTGCCCAGCTCTACTGGAGTAGCAGTCGAGCATGAGAGTGTGTGGGGTAGAGATATTAAAAAAGGGAAAATATGGGCAGCAATATGGAATATTGCAGGAATTAACAATCCTATAAAGAAGGAAAGAGTGTTAAAGAAGATGAAAAGAGAGGATTTAGTTTACTTTTTCTACTAGAACTTACAATAAAACCTTTAGAAATACAAGCATAAGAAAGTTGGGGAAAAGTAGAGCAGTAGAAGGGGAGGAGAGATTTTAAGCAGTTCTGCTGAATAATGAAGGACAGTTAAGATAGTCAGTGATGACCAGGAGTGTCAGTGTTTACATTTTTAAGGTGTGAAATTTTACTCTCTAGTATGTTGGACAGGTAGTATGGTGGATAGGAAAACATTTCAGGAAATGGCAGCTGTATACTGTAGAGAAGAAACCTATCAAATCATGCCATTGTTAGGATGAGCTGTGGACTAGGAAATTAGATGATATGCGGATGGAGGTGGGACACATGGCATTGGATGAGGACAGACAAAATTAAAAGAACACAGGACATTTTTGGTTGAATGAGAACCTATCTTTAAAATCAAATGTGATGAAATGAAAAGTGATCGGTAAACGGATTTTATTAGTGTGTTTAGGTTTTTAAAAATTAGCGTACTGTTTTTTTTTACTTTACTGGAGTATTTGTAAAAACTAAAGGATGAAAGAGTAAAACATATTTAGGTATGAGGCTGGTACATCCATTCATATGTTGGTGGATTTTTTTTGTTGTTTGTTTTTGCAAACAAGGTTTGTGTTCACATGCTATTGACTGTGTTCATCTTTTTTATAAGGTTTGTGTTCAGTTCATTTATTGTTTGCATGTGTGACTGTTTAAGGATTTTGTTTAAAGACTAATAAGAGTTAGTAAGGAGATGAATGTAGTGTTGTGCAGATGTGCTTATGTGGAATGTGTGTATGTGAGTGTCTTGTGTACTGAAACTCCTATGGAAAGGTGTTTTCTAAAAGTAATTTTGATACCATTAGCTGAGTAAACTACTGTTTTTTATGTTGAATATTGGTTTCATTGAGTGCTTGGTTTGTCAAATGAATTAATGTCAGAGTGCTGTGTGTAGGATGCCCTTTGGGTTAAGGTAAGTGATGTGTGTCTCAATGCTCAAACTTTTGTATATATTGAAAGTTCTGAGAAAGGTGGAAATATGTGTTTGAGAGTTTGTTGGTTAGAATTAAAGTAAGAAATAAGGAAGGCAAAAGTTTTATTGTTGTGCAGGTGCTGTACAATGTCAGAACTGAGTCTGAATGACTCGTGTAGTATTAGATTTAAGGCAAGGGTTTTTTGCAAGGGAATATGCAGAGTTACAATTATGGGTAAGGTTAGGGTTAGTGCACATGAGTAAGGTATTAACCATAATACTGGGGTGAGGATATTGACAATACTTTCACACACAAGTTTAGGTGCAAAAAGAACGACTGTATTAATATTGTGCATAACCTTAGATGACTACAATGATATCGTTATCAGTGATGATTTCCTAGTTGTGAAGGTACTTACATGGTAGCAACTTAATTTTCAAGTGACTCCTCAGCCTAGCGTTACTCTCTGATGATGGGAACAGTAAGACTGAACCTTCACTTAGTCATTGTTTTTCTCATCAACCAGTCTGCTGCATCAGAAAGTGCAGTCATGAAATTTCAAATTGTGCACCCACTGTCAGAATGCAGCTTCCCCCATGTGTAGCTCATTAGACAATATAGGTTATTCTGTTACAACATACAGTGTAAAAACCTGTTAACTCATAGTTTTGAGATACCTCTGTAAAATGTCATGGTAAACAGTGTAAGAAGCCTATGTGCCATATCACGGTAGGTAGGGGCTCCCTGTAAAATGTCAGGGTAAACATTGTAAGACACCCCTGTGCCATGCCAGGGTAGGTAAAGGCTCCATGTAAAATGTCAGGGTAAACATAGTAAGAAGCCACTGTGCAATACCAAGGTAGGTAGGGGCTTTCTGTAAAATGTCAGAGTAAATATAGTAAGAAACCCTTGTGCCATATCAGGGTAGGCAGGGACTCCCATACTGCATCACAGCCTGTGGTTATAGTGTACCCAAATCACAAGTCCATACTATATAATGTTATGAGATAGGCTTCATCAAATGGTCAAGTTAAGCCAGAACCCAAAGGTCCACACATCCTACTACATATGTACAGATACTAGTTGGATCACAGTTATAGAGTGAAAAAGTAAAAAGTCACATCGTCTGTTATAGAGCTGTTACCACAAGTCTAGCCATGGTTGAAGTCAGGCATCATACACATCAGACACCTCTCCAGTAAACAGCCATTCTTCAGACCCATATTATTCCATGCAGACAACATTACCAGTGGTTGTGCAGATCCTAGTCACCCCTAAAGTGAATCACTTATGACTAATATGTTAGCAATGATAGCAATAAATAAAACATGTCAGCCTTGTGGGATAACTCTGACAAGGTACCATACACAGTCTTTAAAAAAATAGAAAAAATTGATTACTTTTCGTGTCATTCATTTTAAATTGCAGGGTTATAGATGGAGCAATAACAGTAGCTTTTTAAAGTATCACAGTCATCTTTAATAACAGCGTATCTGCTTTTTATTCAATAATGTGTACAAATGTATTTATAACATCTGCTGGACTGCAGATTTGTTGATATGCAGTCCATGATGAAGTGGACGGGAAGAAGAAAATAAAGTAAACAAACCTGTTCCACTTGTAATGCTAAAGGTTTTAACTATGCATATCCTCACATTTTTAAGTTACATAATTGCATAGTGTTAAAATGTATGCATTTGCTGGTTCATTTTTTGTCATAACCTTTAACTATCATTCTGTATAGGACTTACTAATCCCCTCAGATGCTATCACTCACAACCATCTTACACTACAGCAGCGGGGTGCTGTCAGCAGGTATACATCAATGCCTGCTCCTACCATGGCTTCTTATCATAGAGATTTACTACTGCTGACAGCTACTGTACCAGTCAGAGTCTGTTTAATAATCAACCTGTGTAAACAGTGATGAGCAAGATAGACAGCATTGTGCACATAATCTCAACCAGCAGGACCCTTCCATGTTATCTACTGATATCCACTTCTAATCACTGGCTATGTGCACATAATGATTGCCACCCAGACTTGTAGCAAGGCACAAGCTTTTGTCAGATAAAAACAAGACCTGTACTACCACACTCATATGTTTTGTGAGCTGCTAATATATAATTCAATACAACATAAAAATGTATTTATTTATACAATCAAGTCTCTAAACACATTTTCACATACCAGCTTCACTGTGGACATACTTATAAAGTTTGCCCTAAAACACTTGTTTACCATTTCTATTCATTTAAGCAACTACGAAACTCTTGAAATATGTTCAAAATGTATCTGCAATAATACATAAATAATGTTCTTTTTTTTAACAGTTCATTAGTTCACAAACATTTCTTCTGTAAACAGTTCTGCATTTGATTATTAGCTTGCATCTTTGTAGTGTGAGGTCACTGTGTACTACTATTTACTTGATCCATATGTCTGAACTGCCTGATATTCGCGATAAGGTAATGTGATTCTACATAAAATAACATGGGTAATGAAATTCCGAGTGGCTCCTTTAAATAACAATTTTCTCTTGCTTATCTCTCACCTATCTCACTGATGTCTGCCATAATGATGATGTCACCAGAGATGTGTCCTGTGACTGACTGTGAGGGAACCCAAGGACAACAAAAACAACAGCATATGTTGTAATTTATTTACTTGAATTGCTTCAAAAGCAAAGGTTTAGAGATATCAGTGTTCAAGTGTTATGGTACTTGATTCATGAATTAAATCAAACAAGAAGGAGGAACTGACCCAGCTGAGAAGACAAATGGATTTGTTTAAAATTCAGAAACAAATGCAGCAACTTGTTCATAATTCCGTTAGTCACCCACTACATTAATGTTTGAGTTACCACTGACGCATGACATACATATAAACACTTAGTTCTCAGACAGACTCTGTTACTCCTACTTGGTTTACACAGTACTAGTAGTGATTATCTTGTAGCAGTCAGCTAGAGAGTGTTGCCAGTTTACAGTTTGTCACTTTATACAAACATTGTGAAAGTTATCTCTTATACTGATACTAATTATCCTAGAGGTGGTGATCATGTATGCATCACTGAGAATCTATGTTTGCACTAAATAGTCCTGTGATACAGGTGAATAACACCTGAAGGCATCAACATGAAACTATCATTGTCACTTGTAGCTAGGTTTGAAGTACTACTAATTTGTTTCATACAAATACAATATAGCAATTTTTGCTATAAAATGTAGCATTTCTGAATAATCCTTTGTGCAAAGGCACACATACATACACACACACACTCTCTCACACACACACACACACACACACACACACACACACACACACACACACACATAGACAATCTCATATGTAATTTTATATATTCACTTGAAATTTTATAAAGATGCTGGTTATTGTTTGATCAGTTGTGTAGATTACAAATTTCTTGCACTGTATGCCTATAGCAGTGCTGCTACTGGTATAAAGACAAATTCACAAACATTTCATCTAACATGAGTGACAAAAGAAGCAACTTTTGCTCATCAAGGTGTCCCTGGGACATAACCTTATATTTATTT
>NC_056737.1:1876678845-1876708845 GCF_019279795.1 Protopterus annectens | reverse complement strand
AACCCATTTAACATAGCGAAACAGTAAAAAGCAACTGAGATCTTGCTTTCTCCGTTGCTTTTTTTTTTTAAACCTGTCTCACTATGTTAAATGGGTTTTAACATAGCAAGACAGCTTTAAAATAAGCAACGGAGATGTCCGTTGCTTATTTTAAAGCTGCCTCGCTATGTTAAACCCATTTAACATAGCGAGACAGGTTTAAAAAAAAAGCAACGGAGAAAGCAAGATCTCCGTTGCTTTTTACACACTGTCGCTATGTTAAAGGAGTTTAACATAGCGAGACAGCTTTAAAAAAAGCAACGGAGATCTCCATTGCTTTTTTTAAACCTGTGTCGCTATGTTAAACTATTTTAACATAGCGAGACAGTGTTTTAAAAGAGACTTATACTAATGGAAAAAGTCCGGGCGACCAGACCTTTTTCCATTAGTATAAGTCGATTTACTGCATGCACGCTGGCCAATCAGCATGCACGTTTTGGAATATTAATGGGGGGTCATGGTATAATGGGAATTATTCCATACTTACTGCAGTTCATGACTTCTGATGAAGAAAGATAGAAAACATTATGCATATCTGTGAGCAATGGAAAGCAAAAAAAAATGAAGACATGCCAAAGTTGATGATGTCAGCTTTTGTCTGGTATGCTTCCATGTACTATGCTGCCACAATGATGAAAAACATGTATCTGTTACCTTAATTTTGATGTTGTGTGTGTGCTGAATGATTCTACATACTGCTATGGCTTCCTTTTACATCAATAAATACAAGCATATTCTAGAACTGGATTTCACACTCTAACTACTCTGTCTTCTAACTGACACTATTGTAGATATTGTAGTTTTACTGCAACTACAGAAACAAACATTTCTATTACTTCTTACTCCAAGCAGCTACATTTACATGCTATGAATATGTACATATGAGTGGAAGAGCATGGTAGTAAATAGTAAATACCTAGGAGGTACTCCAGTTTTTAAATTCATTTTGTTAAATAATACTCTTTAGTGCTTTTGTCCCTCTTGACAAACAATTCAATATATCTAAAGTCCACCTGTGACCCCATAGAAAGACAACAGGTTTAGTTCATTTTGTATAGGAAATACATTTATTATATACACTGCAAGATAATCCCTACTCTTGATTGATTGGCCTGTAATTTTGTCATAAAATATCGCAGCAGGAATATCATGTGCTTAGAATTTGGGTATTTCAGTAAGTCAGAACTAGCTTTATGTTCACACATCTTATCTTCTCACAAATTCTATGATGAACAGACCAAAAACAGAAGGCAAAATCTGCACTTGCTGTGTTCTGCCTGAGTATTGCTGATCTCTGTCTGCCTTTGATTTTGGAATGAAGTTATTAACTTAAGGCTGGTTACTTCTATTTTTTACCTTTTTCTTATATTGCATTTTGTTTTAAGCTTTTTGTTCTTTTTGGAGTTTTAAGAGATCTTGGCTAAGGTCAGTTAGAAAAGTTAGAAACAAATTATTTTGCAGGCAGTGATAACATCCCGCTATTTAGTGGGAGGAGCTGAGAATTAGCAACCCTCATGTTAAGTAAAAATATTTAATGGCACATTTATTTAGCTGTAGTGCTTGTTTGACTTGTTCTCTGCCTGACTCTTGCTGATCTCTGTCTGGTTTTGATTTTGGATTGAATTTATTCAGTTAAGGATGATTAGTTACTTCTATTTTTTTTCTTATATAACATTTTGTTTTATTTTAAGTCTTTTGTTCTTTTTGGAGTTTTAAGAGGTCTTGGCTAGGGTCAGTTAGAAAAGTTATAAACAAATTATTTTGCATACAGTTAAAAACATCCAGCTAATTAGCGGGAAGAGATGAAAAATATCATTCCTCATTTAACAACAAATATTTAGTGATATCTTTATTTAGCTGTAGTGCTTGTTTGATTTGCTGTTCTCTGCCTGATGATTGCTAATCTCTGTTTGCAAACTTGGTGGCTTTTGAGTTGCCCACCCCTACTATAAATCTGATTTTGGACACTCTTCCCAGTCCCATCTCATCAGCTCATTGTACTGAGCCGTGAGAGATCAACTGTGAAGGCCCTCCTCTATAGTCTCTTAAACTTGAATTATCTTCTGTTTCTTCCTTTCCCACTTACCAAAAAAATGTACCTTATTAATCAGCTTTTATATTTGTGCTTCTTCCTACTTTATTTAGCTCTTTGCTTCAGATTTTTAAAGTGTTCAGTTACATTTAATCTGCTGTATTTATTATTTGTTAATAGCCTGATTACATTGTAACTGTTATTCTAATCCTCTTAGCTTTGATTTAAGCAGCTGGGCTTCAAACTAGTTATCTTACCTTAAGAAGCATTGTGTTCTACACGTCTATACTCTTGTGCCATGAGAGGCAGCTTACACCCTTCTGAGTTGGGAATTGCTGGTTGAAGTCTTATTGTGTCAGTTATTCTAAAAGTGTCTTAGCACTGGTGTAAGCACTGTGGCTCTAGTCCAGTTATTTTCCATTAAGAGGGTTTGTGTTCTTGTGAGAGGAGAAGGTAGCCACCACCCTTTTGAGCTGGGAATTGCTGGTGAAGGCTTATTGTGCTTATTATTCTAAGTGTCTTTGTTCTGATTTAAGCACATGGGCTCCAAACCATTTATTTTACATTAAGAGGGTTTGTGGTCTACTTTCCTGTGACAGGTAAGGATAGCCTACTCCCTTCTGAGCTGGGAATTCCTCGTTGAAATTCTTATTGTATCTGTTATTCTAATTCAGGTTTAAACACTTGGGCTTTAAACCAGTTATTTTCCATTAAGAAGGTTTGTGGTCTACAGCTTGTTAAGCAAGACCTTGACTAAATTCTAAGCACCCCCAAACCCAGTAAACATCATAGCATATGCTGAGCTATTTAGAAAATCTCTGTATAGCCATATTGATAACTGTATAGAGTATGCTGTGCCCGTTTATATTAAGAATAATACAAATCCAATACAAATCCAAAAGACAAGCCACCCTGGTGGAATCCCAATATCAGTTGTTTATACAACAAAAGAAAATAATCTTTGCCAAGCAATGGAGGAACAAAGCCATACATACTAAAAGCCCCCTGACCAATCTAAACAGGCTAAGAGGGTTAATTAATACTTCAAAGGCTAAATGTGAAGAAAAAAATTGCTTCTCAGGCAGAGGACAACCACAAAGCTTTCTACAGCTACGTCTGTAACCTCAGGAGAAATATACAACAATGCATAGAATTTATTGTAAATGGCATCTCCCACACTGAACCAGAGGCCATGGCTAGCCTTTAGTCTCATAGGTTCAGTTCAACCCCCCCACTCCCCCCACTGTCCAAAGAAAATGCCATATATCACAATCCCCCCAAACATTACTAGGAAACCAGTCATTAATGCACTTTCCATGTCTAAAAACATTGCATTGATGGGCCCTGATAACATTTTGGGATGTTTAATAAATAGCACTAAACAGGACCTCTCTGGTTCACTTGAATTACTTTTAAACCATTACTTTCAGTTAGGTTTTGTGCCTAAGGAATAGAAGATGGCTACAGTCATTCCCCTGCACATAGGTAACCCAACCCCTAACCCAGGTAACTACAGGCACATAAGTCTTACCAGCCTCATATGTTGTAAATCCATAGAAAAAAATCATCATGGACATGATAAATGCCAATATACATAACCTGCAAATGCTGGAACCATCACAGTTTGACATTGTTAAAGGAAGGTCATCCTTATTAAATCTGGTAGATTTCCCTGACAACATCAGCCAAAGCATTGGATGAATGTAAGACTATGCAGACAGCTTACCTCAACTTGGCCAAGCCTTTTGATAGAATATCCCTCTCAGGCATTATACACAAGCTCAATCATTTAGGTATAAACCCTGTTATCACCCACTGGATAGCCAACTGGCTCACTGATAGACCCAAGACATCAAAATAAGTGACGACACCTCCACCAAGAGGCCTGTCACTAGCAGAGTCCCCCAGGGCTCAGTATTGGGCCTGCTCCTTTTGGCATCTATTTCTCTGAAATGGAAGTAAATGCTGAAGTTTTATGGCTGCCTAAGTCTGATGATGATTGCAAGTTGAGAGTTATCATCAACTTCCCTGCAGATACTAGCATTCTTCAAGAAGGGCTAACGCTGAATAACAAATGGTGCCAAAGCCATCATCTTAAACTCAATGCTAAGAAATGCATAATTGTAACCTTTTGGAATTCAACCATTCTGACTAATTACCATGTTGATAATATAGCCCTTAGGGGTGAATCAATGGTCAGGGATCTGTCTTACCTTCGACCACTATGTGACCAAAGTGGTAAGGTAATCCTTTTATGTTGTGCAACTTATAAGTAAGGGCAAGACATCTAGATCCAAAGAGGTCATCATCTCACTGCACTCAGCCTTATCAAACCAATCAGTTCCCTTTGGTATATACCTGACCAGGGATATGCAGCAACTAGAGCAACCTCAGAGATTCCTTACAAAATGAATACAAGGCATAACAAACCTGCCTTATGCAGAGTGCCTTAAAGCCCTGTCCCTCTACTTAACCTCCTATAGACTGCTAAGGGGTGATCTATGCCTGGCTCCATAAACCCCACATGTATGAATCTCCTACATATTCTTAAGTCAAAGTGTACCAGAAACACAAGCACTAGGGACCTGACCTTTGTCTGCGACTTAAACATAACATGCTGGAGGGACAAGTATGTGTCCCAGAGAGTGTCCCAGACACTGCCACTCTTATGGAATCTGCTTCCCATCCGTATGCAGCTGAGTTTGTCTATTACCCAGTTTAAGTTCACCACAGATCAGTGGATGAGAAATAGGAAATTTACACTGGACTTGGTACCCATGTCCCTTATGGACAGAGGTAGCTTATAAATACCTGGCTCTCAACCTCCTGTTTGGATACAGGACATCATTATTCTTAAGGGAAAACATAGCTAGGCTTAGAAAGGCCTTCTTTGTCATTATCCTAGTAACAATCTCTGAATCTGTTGCAAAATTCTAGACATTTCAGAGGCAGGATTATACCAAATGCTGTGGGTTCAGAAAAAGAGTAAAAAAGTGAGTGTTTATTTATTATTTACTTATTTATTGCAGATTTTTTTCTCTTCTCCAAGTCTGTTTTACCTCTGACTTACGATATATAAAGATTTTGTAGTGAGGGACAGTTCCTTTACATTAAGGAAAAAGGGAACTTCTCCCTGTAAAAATAGTTGCCAGTTACTATATTGTGATGCATTTTAGCAGCATTTTGGATGTGTGATCAAAAGTATTGTTAGTATGTTTTAGTTATTCTTCATATTAAATTCCATGGCAAATTATATATTGCCGCCACATCGCTCAATGCTTAAATCACAAGTTTACCTGAACTTATTGGGTCCGAGATTATTCTGTGAACCATAGGGAACACAAGAGACATTTACCAAAAGGGTGATCTTTAGTAATGTTTTGGAACTCCAAACTGGACTATTACAGTTCTACAGCAGCCAACACCCCCCACCAAAAAAACCCCACAGATTTTCATTTCAAATAATGTTGAAAATACAATTGGCTGCATACTGTATAATGCTTTAACAATGAATACAAATGTCCCTATGTTATAAATATCAATCAAAGTGAACTTCACAGTTTCATGATAATGATTACAATATCATTCCAGAAGCACTTTATTTAGAACTCTGCTCTCATATCCACTCCTGTTAATTAATCTGTATTATATAGAAACAGAAGGCAAGTTGCAAAACATCTACAGGATATAGGAATTGTGTTTATCTATGCCACAGCAGACAAATCCTGAACATAACCAGATGCTATGAAATATAAGTGTAATACACCAATGAGTGACTTCAGTAATGTTTGTTTTTCACAGATGATCAGCATAAGGTGATCTGACTTAAAAACAGTCTCCTTTAAATCTTTTTTGTTATAAGAAAAATAATTGCCTTCCTAGTAATCACAAACTGTGATTAAAGGATATTTTCCAGACAATTTAAGTTGCAACTTATTGAACAAACAGTGAGAAATACAATGAATGCATATACTGAAATACATCTGAGTGCAGAAACATTTTAATCTGGTATAAAGTATAAAATCTCATACTCCCTTATTTCTTGACAAGAAGCCCTTTAAATATTTTTAATTGATACTGAAAAAATTGCGGGGATATTAGTCTGAAAGGTAGCCAAAAATAAAATATGTCATCATTTATTCATTTGTCTTTTGTACACTAATGCCTACTTGCAGAGCATAGCAAAACACCGAGTTTCAAACTATCATTATCTAGTCATTTGCCTTTTGTATATTAAAGCCTACATCCAACACCTAACATTTTGTTTAAAATCAGCGTGTATTTAGTCTTTTATAGTGGAATTGTAGATAAATGAATTGATATATAGATGGTTAGATGGCCTTGGGTGTAGTGAGTGCTTTGTCCTCCCACATCTGTGCCCCCATTAACTTATATAACAACAATATGTGTAACACAATTTAAGGTACAGGGGAAAACATTCCTTAGTGCACATCACTGTTGTGCTAGTTAATGGGTGCAGAAATGCCTTACTAAATAACTAATCAGGTTTCCTAGATAGCTAGAATGATAGATCAACAGAAATACAGGGAATTTCATAAAATGCTTTGCACTTATGTGAAGAATCAATCAGAACAATCCAATATATTTTTATTTTTACTAGTTGAACAGATTGGGACTAAATCTGTATCTTAAATATGCTTTTTTCTTCACCAAATGTATTGGACTTGCCCATGTATCCTTATTCATTTCAACTAGTTAAAGTGCATACAAATGGGATCACTGTGGTTATGTTTTTTAGCAGTGCAAAGTGTAAACAGCCTCACTGTGTCGTGCAAGATGGAAATGAAATCTAAGAAATCTGGCTGTCAGAGCAAATATGAACATTTCTAATCAAAAGTACAATCCAACGTGCCTTTTCTTAAATATATTAAGGCACTAGTAGAAACCCAAAGCATACCTATAAGGCATATTTAGTTTTACCAATGTCAATGGTCTTCTCTTATTATGTGTGTGTGTGTGTGTGTGTGTGTGTGTGTGCGTGTGTGTGTGTGTGTGTGTGTGTGTGTGTGTGTGTGTGTGTGTGTGTGTGAGTGTGAGTGTGTGTGTGTGTGTGTGTGTGTGTGTGTGTGTGTGTGTGTGTGTGTGTGTGTGTGTGTGTGTCATATTTCGACAAAAGAAATTTAATTTACAGGTAGCAAGTGTTTTAACAAACTAGCGTAGTAGAACTGACATTTAAATGTTCACAAACACATTACAGTAAACTCCTAGTGACCTGTTACAAGAATCTTCTAGTGAACAAACTAGATGAAGAAAATAAATAAATAACTAGTCTGAGTCCGATTTAATGTTGAATAACTTCTCCAAGATGGGTTGAGCTTTTTGGCTTATAAAATACTAGTATATGCTACTTTTGCAAAAGAATTAAAGTCTAGTTTGGAAAGTAATTTTGAACTTGTTATTTTTTCTGAGTAGTTAGATACAAAATTGAACTAATTTCTATATTGCTTATATCCCATTGGAGTAGTCTGAAAATTTTTAAAAATGTTACCATGCCAAAGTGATTTTTTTTCAGTTTTTAATTTTTACTTTATCAGCAACATCTTCATTCTTTTGTATTTTAACATGCATTTGCCCTAGAATGTTAGTTTTGGATATGGATCTCAGGATCTTTATACATGCTTAGTTTATATTTTGTGCATGCAGGTGATGAGTCGACAGTTCCAAGATTCCTTGTATAGTATCCATTAAGTTCTAATGTCTACTTTATGCACCAGAACAGCCAGTCTGTCCAAGTATTAATCAGTAGTGCTTGGCATATCAACAGGAACCAGCTTGGGGATGCCTTCAGTAACCATGCTGACGTCTTGGCTTCTTTCATCAGTATCATTTGTAAGGAGACATGTTCTCTCAAGAAAGGAAGCCAACCCAGAATGCATTTGTAGTCACGTCCACTAAAGGTTTAGGCTAACTTGCAAAACAATAAACTTTTATATAATGTCTACAGAGCTCAGGGAAAGCATTCTTACCCCATGTTAAGTCACTCAGAAAGAATTCCATACACTTGACTGTTCATATTTCTCAGTTAGACCTCTGATAAGGATGTTGTGTCTGCTTCTTCATTTCTGTAGGAGACATCATGATGGCAGACAGTAAGTTTCTTATACATAGTGTAAAGTTTTTCTCTGCATCATATATCCTGTTTTCATTTATACTATCCATTATTTTATTCTTCAAAGACAGAGAAGTGTTAATAATAAGCCATTTTTCTGAGATGTTTTCAATTGCTTGTTGTAGCAGAATCAGAGCAGACTTGCAGTCTTCGGTGGCAATATTCTGGTCAGATCTGCAATGCGTGCACATTACTTTTCTTTTAATTCTATTTGTATCATCTGTTTACATTTTATTTTTCTGCCGTTGCAGTAACAGGAAGCCTAGTTATGCTGGTTTCTAGTTCAGTACAGTATTTTTCTTGTTGCATTTAAGGATAAATGTTCTATGCAAAACAGTTTGGCTCCACAAAGGGGGTGATAAGTTGTACTAGTGACATCCAGGTAACGAGATACTGGAATCAAATTAGTTTATATTGAAAAAGAACTGCAAAAACTGGATCCAAACAAAGCACAGGGAGGAGGTGGAATTAGTAATAATGACCTGAGAACACTTCAGCAAGAACTTACAGTACCATTATATCTATTATTCACTAGGTCATATAAATATGGGGAGATTCTTCAAGACTGGAGGCATGCACTTATTTAACCTGTATTTAAGGATGGGGTGGGGTAGGACAAAACCAGAGTCCTATAGACCCATAAGTCTACTTTCATGTTGTGTAAAAATAATGTAGAAGGTAATATTGGATAAGTTATTGTCAGAAATGGATACGTTGGGAGTTGATTCCATATATTAGCATGCGCATGTTGAAAATAGATCTATTATCACCTGTAGCATGATGTTCTATAACAATATAATAACAGCTATGAATGAAAACTTGTGATGTGCTGTAATTTATATAGATTTAACTTCAGCATCTGACAAGATCATACACAAAACACTGATCAATAAATTAGTACAACTAGGTATTGATAATATGGATAGCTACATGGCTTACAAATAGGGCAAGGCAAGTATCTTACAGCAATTGGACAGGTGAAATTCTTGGTTACAGTCAGAGTGTCCCACAGGGCTCTGTACTAGGCCCTTACTTGCTTAGATTGTATCTTTCAGACCTAACTTTTTAATCTGAGGTGTTCTACAGACTGTATACAGATGACCTGAAACTGGGTAAACTGATTACATGTGCTACAGATAAGGCATGCCTGGAAAAGAATGTGACTAAATTGACCCTTTGAGCACAGGAGAATAATATGCTGATAAATACATCAAAAACTAAGCATATCAGATTTGGGAGACATAAACTGAAAGGTGAATATTTAATACAGCACACAGTGATTTAAACTGTAGATTCATTAAAGTACCTGGATATATGGCTAGATCAAGCTATGAGTTTTTCTAATGATATCAACCAATTACTTAATGATAGTTATAGAACTATAGATTGTATAAAAAGGTGTATAAAGTCTAGGAAATCAGAAATGATGAAGTCATTGTTTTTTAGTTATATTAGACCCAGATTTGAGTATGGAATAGCAATATGGAAACCTTATAAGAAAACAAGCATGAGTAAACTGGAAGGAGTACAGCAGAAATATGCCAATGGCATCCATGGATGTGAAAATTTTAAGTTATTATGAAAGACTAAAATATATGAACTTGTACAGTGTCTCTTACAGGTATTTAAGAGGAGATCTTATTCAGGTATATCTAGCATTTAGAGACAACTACCTCTGGGAATGTTTTGGGTTATCAAAAAAGTAGTAGACAATCATCAGACAACCTGTGTAAAAGATTTTATTGGAGTGAGAAGTGTACTAATTGGTTTTCTGAGAGAGCAGCTGATGTATGGAACAAAATACCAGATTACATAAAAGCAAGCACCACTTTAGATATTTTTAAGAACAGCCTGGACACGTATTATTGGAACAAGTGTTTTGATATATATTGTCAAGCTAAAAGGGCATTAATGCCCATGCTTGAACTATTTCTGTGTATATATGTATGTATCTATGTAAGTGTTGCAGTGAACCTAGCAGGAGAAATACACATGATAGTGTTCTGTTTCTTTAAAAAAAGAGATTTACAAAATGCAGAAGCTTCCTTCTTGATTATAGAGTCACTAAAATAATTGCAGTAATTATATATATCAGTTTCATTAATCTTCCTGCTGTACTAGCTGCTGTTCACATTTTTTCCAGTGAGTACAACCCACTAATCCTGCTTAACTGGATCTCTCACCCCTTTGCAGCTTCCTCGTGGCAAGAAATACAAGCATTCATCTCACCTGCAGGGGACCTATTAATTTCTTTAATCTTCCTGCTGTACTAGGCAAGTTTCTATAGTGAAACACTTTAGTGCTTATTTGTCAAGTGACATGCTCACTCACTCAATCAAATAGTGTTAGACTCCTCTACCCTTTCTCCTGAACTTTCTCCCTCCATTCTTCTCTCTTTTCAGCAACTGCTAATATCAAGAGCTGCAAAACTATACAGACCTAATAAAGCAGCATGTGTTAGGTTGCTATTACATGCATAAGTTTCTTCCCTCTAGGAATTGCCTACTCTTAACTGCTCCACTGTCTTGAGGCACAGTTTAACTGATTGTTTCTTCTGTGGTCTGGCAAGCTGCCTCAAGGTTTCCAGGGATCATTTCTGTTCATTCAACCTCTCTTTCCCCTTTCCTTTACAGCCTGTGCCCCATTGCTACTGTACTCTAATCCAGCAGTTTAATGCTAAAGAAACAGGTCATTTTTATTCATTAAAGTACTTACATTGCATGTACAGCCTTCAGGTAACTTGTGGTTTAGTTAAACCCTGCTACGCTTGCCCTCACTACACTCGGGCACTCTCTGTGCTCCACCCTGCCCCAATTCTCACCCACCCCCAGTAGTGCCAAATTTATAGTTATATAACCACTCCCCTCTTTTACGACCAAACAACTACGACTACCCAATTAATAGCACTCCCCATACCTGCTGCAAATTTTCTAATCTTCTTAATATACTATTGCTTAAATACTTTACCACCATAATGTCTCAGCTATTCCCAACCTTATCACCAAAACCAAAGCTATTACTCTCTCTCCTACCTTTACTGCTCATTTCATATCTCCTCGTCATCTATGAAAATCAACATTACCAAGGATTCTACCACCCAAAGACCCAAACTACTACCCCAATAGTATCAAATGTGGAAGACTCCACAATTCCCCTCACAACTAAATCCTTAATCCCTAAAAGCTACCAACCTATTAGATCCAGATATATCAGCCCCAAAAACAAACAATAACAAAATCTGATAATCAAATTCCTAAAACTCATAGTTAGCTTACAACACAACCTCACAATGAATGGAGATATCCACCCTAACCCCGGCCCATCCTCACCTGCTGACTGTAGCTCCCAATCTACTAATTCTCCTAACATAAGACCTTCTAATAGATCCCCTAATTCATTCTTGGTCTGCCACTTAAATATTAGAAGCATAAATAATAAGGTCCATATCCTGCATGCCCTTTTGGCAGTTTACTCCCCTGATATATTATGTCTAACAGAAACTTGGCTAAAAACGGCAACTACTAATAATGAGGTATTACCACCAGGATGCAACATACTCAGATTAGGTGGTGGGGTAGCTATACTTTATAAAACTACACTGAATGTTACTAAGGACTCCTTACAACCACCCAAGGTTAATAATGCAGAAATTCTTATAACCAAACTAAAAATTAACAAAAACAAATGTATAAACATAATCTGTGGCTACATTCCCCCAGGTAATAACACAAACACACAATAAGACATCCTCCATTGGTTATCCAGTACATATCCCCAAGAAACCATTGTTCTCAGGGACTTCAGCATTGACTGGAACACCTGTTCTTTGGAATCTCCTATAACCCATGTAAACCTACATGGGTTTACACAGATCATATCTTCCCCCACCAGGACTGGCAAACCCAATAACAAAAAAAGTATCGTAGACTGGATACTTATCAATTACCATCCCCATATGTACAAGTCAGGGACCCTCCCTGAAGACCTAAGTGACCACTTTCTTACCTACATAATTAAGTACAAGGCTGATAACTCTGGCCAGCCCATTTACAAAGCTATAAGAAATAATAGGAACTTTAACCTCACCAATTTCCAAAATGAACTCAAATTATGTAATTGGTCAGTCCTAAAACAATTACCATTGGATAAAGATATAGCATACTTTAATACCAATTTCCTTGCCATCCTGGACTCTCACACTCATGCTCACTCTATTAGAACCAAAGCAAAAATTGCACAGTGGCATTCAAAAGATACCAAATTAAAAATCTTACTTAGAAACAAGGCATGGGCTACTTGGCATGCCACAAAAACCCATTAGATCAACTAAGATATCAGGAATTAAGGAATGACACAAAGAAATCTGTTACATTAGACAAAAAAAATTACTGCCATCTTCAGCAGAAACATCAAAACAAACCTCTAAAATTCTAGCCAGTAATAAACAAACTTCTTCACCCAGGTCAAACTGCCACTCCAACCCCTTCATCTTCCAACCATAAAACCCCGGAAGATGTTGCCAACACATTTAATAGTTTCTTCAAAGAGACTATCCAGTCCCTAGCTAGTCAGCTAACTCCCAGTTGATCTAACTCAACTGCTGCTATAACCCGTACCCAACTCTCCTTTAGCTTTCAACCAGTACCTATATCACTTATCCGTACCCCAATTAAGAAATTAAAGCCAACCACTCTATCTGCTGATCTCCTCCCTGCAGAGTATCTACAAAAAGCTGCAGATGCCATAGCATATCCCATCTCCATCTTAATCAATAGAACTGTATCTGAAGCTACCATCCTCTCAATATGGAAAATATCCAATGTTATACCACTCCATAAAGGAGGTAGCTCCATTGAACTGTTAAACTTCAGACCCATAGCTATTCTATCACTGCTGGCTAAAATTATGGAGAAGTGCATCCATGAACAACTCCTGCACTATCTTATCCAGAACAATCTGTTGGCTAGCTCTCAGCATGGCTTTAGGCCATTCCATAGTACTACCTCAGCCCTCCTCTCCTTCTCTGATGTCATAAACCATAACCAAAATAATAACAAACTAACCTCAACCATCTTTTTTGATCTCTCCAAGGCCTTCGATATGGTTAACCACCAAAAACTCATCCATACTTTGAAGGCATTCTCCTTAGATAACCGCACTCTCCAATGGTTTCAATCCTACCTCTGTGATAGACAACAGGCCATCCTATGGCAGGGCAAACTATCCTCCCTTCTACCCATCACCCTAGGAGTCCCACAGGGCTCTATACTACGACCTCCTTCTTTTCTCTGTCTTTACTCATTACATCCGAGTGACGTCTCCAGGTGCATCTGCAGTTACCTCCTACTGCTCCTCTAAGCATCAAATACTGCTTGTTCATATTTCTATTAATAATTCCAAAACCATGCCCTGTACAAGGTATCAGAATATTTTATCTTGAAGCATACATGATGGCAAACACAATTGTATTGATATTTGACCTATGTCAATGAGTATTTGTTAGAATTGTAAGGTGATAACTTTATTTTTTAAAGGCTCAAGCCACGCCCACTAGGAGTTAAAGGTCCACAATCAAAAGAGTTGTACTGGAGGGAATGATGATCTCCACTATGTCATCCCAGATGCAACCTGCATTCAAAATGCAGATGACTCCACTTTAATCTGCTCAGCCACCTCCCAGACAAAACTAATGACATTGTCCCAGAATACATTTAACACTGTTGAAAATTGGATCTGTAATCATCATCTGATCTTAAACCCTAACAAAACAAAGCTGCTACTTTTCTCCCCCACTCATAGGTCCTCATCACTATTCTTTACTGGTAAATCTAATAATGGCACCATTATCTTCCCAGAAGCCCAAACTAAACTCTTAGGTGTTATAGTAGATAATAACCTTCAATTTGATATGCATGTCAAACAAACTACCAAAACCATTAATAAAAAACTTGGCTCCCTTTATAAGATTAAACCTTTTCTTAATCCACTTGCTAGAACTCCTATTGCCCATTCCCATCTACTCTCTACCCTTCTCTATGCCTCCCCTTTATTCACCAATCTGAACAAATCCAACCTTAGCAAGCTGTCTAGCTGTTATAACCACATTGCTAGATTTGCCACAGGCATGGCATTTGGGACACAACACTGTCATAACCTAAATCTTTTAGGGTGGCTTGAATTACCTAGCCTACTTCAATACAACCAGATTATAGTGGCATATAAAGTACTCAGCCAACCTGAAAATACACCTGCACATAAAAACATCATTAGCCCCTACAGTAACTTCATGCCACTTTGCTCATCTAGCAGACTGCTGGTTCAAACATTCAAAACCAATAACTCAGGTGGGGACACCCTGTTTGCCAACTCTATCGGCAAAACTTGGAACTCCCTTCTTGCCGACTTTACTCTAGCATCCTCACTAACTCAATTAAAAAAAAAGACTCAGACAACATTTTAAGACACACTAGTTGTGTCCTTTTTCTAATCCTGACTAGCTCCTTTCTATAAATGTGTGCCAAACAGTACTTTATACTACATACATAATTGTTAGTTTAGATACTTATATAAGTTTAATAATGATCGAATGTATAACTTACTTGACTGAACAGAGTCTGTAAACTGTTTACAACATGTATTGATATTATGATTTTTCCTGTATTATTTTTTTCTGTATGTTGTGTTTAGAGCTTTTCCCCCCACTGAAAATGGACATGTGTCCAGTATCCTGGTCAACAAATCTAAAATATATATATACACACATATATATATATATATATATATATATATATACATATATATGTATATATATATATATATATATATATATATATATACACACACACACACATATATATATATATATATATATATATATATATATATATATATATATATATATATATATATATATATATATATATATATATATATATATATATATATATATATATATATATATATATATATATATATATATATATGTGTATATGTATATATATATATATATATATATTTACATTTGTTTACCAGGTAGTGTCCAACTGGGCTGGTGGCCCATTTTCAGTGGAGACCCAAGGAGAAAAGCTCCACAAATAAACAATACAGAACAGAAAACAAAGAAAGAAACAATCTGCATTACCATATTAACAGATGTCTACATTGCTACTTGAACTGAGAACATAAGAGCAAATATACTATGTGTATTGAAATTTTACAAACAAATATGATTCATTAGTAATTATCTTTGTAGAAAAAATTGCTTTAAAAGAGTACTCCATCGAACAGGAAGATTGATTATTAGCTGATAAGCAGTGACTAGGCCTAGGCTGTGGGGTATGCAACTTAGTTAAGAAAAATGTTTAGTTTATGAAAAAAGGATAGGGGAAAAAATAATAAAGGTGAACAGATCAAAAGCTGTGAGGATGCAGACTGTTAGGAGCTGTAATAGAGGAACATTGTAAGGTAGAGGTATAAAGAGCATACGGGAGAGTGGTTATCCTGGTGGAGAACAAGGGCAGTGCCAGTGGCTTTTTATATGTTCCTTTAATGTATTTTTAAATGTTGAGAAACAATTGGTGCATTGCAATTTTAGTGGAAGTGCATTCCAGGACTTGGCTGATTTGTTTGAGTCGTTATGTGACTGTGTTATTTTGAGTAATGGCCCGTTGGAAGATCTAAAGGGTCTATTGTTCACTTGTAGTTGGAGTAAGGCTGAGATTGCCTGGCAGCTATGTGGATTGTGTTTGATTTTGTGAGGTAGGGTTAGTTGGTTTAAGGTTAATACGTTAGGGAGTTCTAGTCAGTTGAGTTGAAGAAGAGCAGAGCAGTGGTGAATTTTAATGGGATGGTCAGTGGCAAACTTTGCAATTTTATTATAGCAAGATTCAAGGTTGTGCAGGTCTGTCTTATGTAAGTTAGTAAAGATATGTGAGCAGTAGACAAGTGTGGATAGCAGTCATGACCCATCAGCGTCAAGCCTGGCTTGAGGAGTTAGGTATGGTTTTGTCCTGTAGAAGGCACCTAGTTTGGAGTTGACTTTTTTGATGGCTTGAGAGATGTGAACATCAAATTTGAGATGGTCATCTATTGTGACACCTAGGAGTTTGGTCTAGTGTGAAGGCTCAATTTTAGTGCCACTTGAAGAGTGGATGTTGAGGGATGGGCAATTAGATTTGATAGTTTTGTTTGAGAAGATTATTGATTTTGTCTTATCTGAGTTTAGAATGAGTTGATGGTTTGTTAAAAAAGATTCTACTTCTAGAAAACCTTTTTGCATTTTTTTCTATTAGTTTTTGTGGGGAAGGCACGGAGCAGATAAGGGAAGTGTCATCAGCATATTATATGGTAGTTGCCAGTTGGGTAGCTGTATTAAGTTTATTAGTAAATATGATAAATAGGAGGGAGCCAAGTATAGATCCTTGGGGTACCCCAGTGGTCAGTGGTAGTAGAGGGGAGAGTTTGTTTTCCCATTCAGTAGCCTGTTGATGGTTACAGAGATAACTGAGAAACCAAGGCAGGGCAGCTGGACTGAGGTTGCATGTAGCAAGTATGTTTAGAAGTATCGATAACCACAGCAGACAGAAAAACATTAAAAACCACAAACGGTGAACCAGCAACTCCGTAGAAGGAAATTTATTAAGAGCACATAGCTTAGAAACCTCTAGAGCCTCGGCCAAAAGCCTTTAACAGAGTACAAAACCTTAAAACACTTTACATCCATTTATACTAAACCTTAATGGAATAATTAATTAATTACTTGTGAAACAAGCTTAATTTACACTTTTTCTTAAAAAAACAGAACCATATATACATATTTACACAAAACTTTTCCAAAAACATTCCTGATTCAATCCAACAGGAAACATAGTATTAAATTTCAAAATTAGAAATGCTTCTTTTTTCCTTAATAATTGTTTAACCTGTTCATCACTCATAAATTTATTAAGGACTATACTATCTAAAACTGTAGCCTGAAACCCATCCAGACTCCCCATATGAATTTCATTAAAATGTATAGCCACAGGACTAGTTAATTTGTAGTTCCTAATATCCCTTATGTGTTCTTTTATCCTGCATGAAAATTGTCTTTTCGTTTCCCCTATATAAAATTTATTACACGTATATTTAATTGCATATATAACTGTTTGACTTCTACAAGTAAAACATGCATTTGTCTGAAAATTCTTTCCATTAATTTTTTTCAAAAGTCCGAGTCACATATTTACAAATAGTGCATTTACCACACACTACTGTACCTTTCTCCTTTATTCCTCTTAATATTTCCAGTTTGGGTCTTTGAAACCTACTATGTACTATGAAATCTTTAATATTTCTACCCCTATTAAAAGAAAATGTTTAGAAGTAGTTGGTGGGAGATGGTGTCAAAGGCTTTTGACATGTCTAGGAATATTGCAGATACTAGCTGTCCATTGTTCATTAGGTGGTGAATGGTATTGGTGAAGCATAATAAGGCTGTGCTAGTACTATACTTGGGTCTAAAACAGTGCTGGGAATCTGATAGAAGGTTGTTGGTGTTCAGGTGGTTTAATAGTTGAATTTGAATGCATTTTTCTAGGATTTTTGCTAAGGGAGGGAGGATGGCTATGGGGTGGTAATTAAAGATTTCTCTGGAGGGGCCACCCTTGTGGAGGGGGATGATGTGATTCCCACAGGTGGGACACATATTGTTCAGAGGTAGAATGATGGATTGACATTGAAATAGGATATGCAATGGATGGAGCAGCAATTTTTAAGAATTTGTTAGCACGTTGGTTGGATGCTAGGCAGCAGGGTTTTAACTTGCTTGGTAGCTTTTTAATGTAGGAAGTTTGTATTCATTTAAAGTATAGGGAGTTGGCTGAACTGCAGCCTAGTGAGGAGAGGGTAAGGAACAGCTGTTTTTTGGTGGCAAGCATGGAGGAGATGGCATTAATGAACTGTGAGTTGAATTGGGAGGCTGTGGGTGTGGTGGCATTGGTTGTGGAAGGAGGGTGGGTGCAGGGTTTACCAGGGTTGAGGAGGAGGTTTACTGTTTGTCAGAATTTTTGTGGGTTGTGAAGGAGCTTTTGTTAAGTGTTTTGGAAATAGTGATTTTTATCACTGTTAATTCTTTTCTTAGTTTGGTTTCTCAATTGCTTATACGTGATGAGGTTGGATTTGCCTTGGTGGACAGGTATATCGATTTGGCTCTATCTCTTCCTTTAATGAGTTGTTTTGTCTCATGGGAAAGCCATGGCAGTTGCTTGGCTTTACTGCATATTTTTCTGGTGGGGTTTAGGTTATTTAAGATTTCCAGAAATTTGGGGTTAAAGAATTTGACTGTAAGGTCTAGGTTTAGGTTTTTTAATGGGGACCAATCCCAGCATTGAAGTAATAGGATGAGTAAGTCTGGTGAGAAATGTTTTGTACTGCAGATGATTCTGAAAGGATTGTAAGCTTGTGTGCGGATTCCTTTTCTGAGTAGAAATGTGGGGGTATGGTTGCTAATATTGATGGGAAGGCAGACAGCTTGGTCATTTAGGTTTGGTTAGTTAGTTAGTATCCAGTCCAGCAATGACTCTTTTTTGGAACTCTTGATAGTGCGAGTGGGACAGTGTATAAGTATAAATTGGGAAAAATTGTACAGATTAATGAAGTTGGTAGGACAGTCTGAGGAGAAGGTAAGTCAGCTGCGATTAAAGTCACCTAGGATGATGGTTTCTTGGTTGAATGAGTGGGCACACCATGAGAGGAGAAGTTCTATGTTGAGGAGGTTGTTTCCAGGGGGCAGATATGCGGTAATGATAACTATGGTTTTATGAGGATATATCTGAGGGCAGGTGATGAGAATGTCAGACTTGGGGATGTCAGGGGGAGTGCAGTTTTATTTTTCTAGTTTTAGTGAGTCTTTGAACATGATAGCTATGTCACTTCCTCTTTTGTTTAGTCTATCTTATCTTATAATGTTGTAGTTGCCGAAAGTAATTTCAGAGTCCTTGATGTGGGATTTTAACCAGGGCTCTGTCATAACAGCTGTGTCAGAAGAATAGGTATCAAGGATAGCTTTAAAGTCATTTATTTTATTGACAAGGCTTCTGAGGGTGAAATTGGTTAATATAAAGTCAGCTTTAGAGGATGTTGGTATATGGGTATGAAGAGAAGAGTTTTGGGTGGGAAGTGTAGTTGGAGGGGTATTGTCGATGGGGCCTTGGTTAGGGACAATGTCAGCTATTAGTATGATATATCTTAGGGAGTGTAGTAGTAGGTTTCTTAGTTTGGTGGTTGCTTGATGGTATCTAAATGTGGGCAGTCTGGGGTATGAGGTTTGTCAATGTTTGAAAGAAAGATGGAGAGAGTTGGAGGTATTGTTCAGTTGAGGGCAGATGTGGGAATAAGGCTTGGAAAGGGATTGTAGGTTATTAAGAGTTTGTGCTTGAGGGTATATGTAATTTATGTTGACATATCGGAGGTCAGAGGCTTTGTAGGCTAGACATGGAAGGCCTATTAGATTAGTATAGAAGAGTATGGAGAAATGGGAATGCATATTTGAAACAGAGTAGTTTTTACATGGTGGTTGTCGGTGGAGTCTGAGTATATGGCCAGGTAGTTTGAGGAGAATGGGAGTTTGTGGTAGGGAGTGGGAGTGTACATATGCGGGGTGGGACTGTAAAGCTAATGAGGTGCTGTGGGTGTGTATGGATGCTGAGGGTAGGGAGAAAACCAAAAAAAAAATCAATCTCCAGGATGAGAAAAAACAGTGTGTGTTGAGGACACTGTGGGCAGGTACAGTGGAGAAAGGTGTGTGTGTGTATGTGTGTGTGTGTGTGTGTGTGTGTGTGTGTGTGTGTGTGTGTGTGTGTGTGTGTGTGTGTGTATATATATATATATATATATATATATATATATATAAACATAAATAGATATAGATAGATAGCTATATAGATAGATACAGGGCTCTTTTAATTTGTCTCCTAGATAATTAGATCTTTGTATTCACTTGTAGATTCATAATTTTTTACAAAGTTTGCAGTCAAAAGAGACCACAGAGTATCTCAGGCACATCACGCCATAATGTGGGAGACAATGTTCCCCCATTAAGTAGACTTTCTGCATTATATATCCCCAGTAAAATTTTGTGAACAGTTACAGAGTTTATACTTGAAGAAATGCACTATGCCATGCACAAGATTCTTGATGTGCTAAACTTCACTGCAAAAGTCACTAATCCACATTATCATCTAATTGTTATATTTCATGGGTCCATCAAAAAACTAATTGTCAAAAGTTTCACTATAAAGCAAGTGAAAATATGTCACTGAAGCCTTGGAGTAGGGTCCACTAATTATAAATCATTTAGTGTTTGTGTTTTAGCGTAAATACCCTCTGATACATTTTGCACTCTAGTGTTTGGAATATGAGAGCACATGAATGTTAAAACCTTTTTCATTATTATAACTAACTTTTAATCGAGAAGCACTAAGCTATGATGTTTATCTGTAACTTCTGGTCCGAGGGGATTGCAGTATTATTGAACAAGGTTGTTTTACTTAATACTGTACAACTTACATTATACCTGATACCTGTAACAGTAACTAATCCAACATTATGGAAAAATAAATATTACGAGCTTTGTGAAGCTCTGATTGAACTGATATTTAATGCTGCCATTCACTTCTGTAGCAATAGATGGAAAAAGATGGCACAGAGGCAGATGCACATATTTCTTGATTAAATTACAATATCTAAATGAGTTAGGGGAACAAACAACAAACTAAATAACAGAAAATGAAGAGGCACATAAATACATTAGTGCAAGTTGATGAAACATTAGAACTAGCAGCCAAATGGATGTCCCTTGGAAACTGAAATACTATTGTTCAAATGTGAGTTTGCAAGGTAAGGAAAATGTGTTTGAGTAACATAGCTTCTCCAGTTGTATTACAAGCATCACAGATACATTTATTCCCACTATGTCACAGAGTGTCCTTTCATAATTCATGGATTCTTCCAATGATAAATAGCCCACTCATATTTGTCCTTCATTTTTTTGAGCGCACTTTGTGGTATCAGTAAACATTACTTGAAATCCCCAATTTACTGGGCTAAAATGCAACTTTTATTGCTAAAGTTTATATAAAGAATTAACTGCTATGATCCGACCTGCACTACAGGGGCAAATTAAGATATCTTTTCTGTGTACATTGCACTCATTGTTTACAGTATTTAGACACATACTCAGACAGAATTCCTTAAGTCCATCTGCAAAACATGTTTTTTCTTTCCTAAGAAAATTCCTCTAACATATTAACCTTCTTGAAGATCTGTTAATCAAGAAACTTTCAATGTTTTTGAAAGCAATTATAAACTTGTTTTTGTTTCTTTTTAAGCCGTACTAAGTTTTTGGTAACAAGGAAGAGTAAAATGCCATAGTTAATGACATATACTTAACTAAGCACAATATTCTACAACATACAGTTTTCATTGCAATGTCCTTTTCATTCATTTTATCTTAAATGTATAATATATTGTATGAATAGGCTGAAACATAAATTTGAACCAGCAATCTATTTCCACTACAATTTAACGTTTCAATGCTGTCCCAGATTACTTAAACAATTAGTCATTTTGGTTCACTTTCTATATATCACCATATTAAAAGACTTTACCCTAGGTCACTAATTCACTGACAGGAGTTTTGATTACTTCGAGATACCTTGTATTTTTTCTAACAAATTTTAACTATTTACAGACAAGGAAGTGACTTTGCTGAAAGTCTTGTCATAACTGTATATGACTGATTAAGCATGTTTCATTTGTAGTTCAGTAAACTAACTTTATATAATACATAAATCAAACTAGAACAACAAAGCCACATTGTAAATAATTAATTCTTCACATGTTTATTAAAATAATAAAACACTAAAAATTCAGTCAAGCGCTTTCATTCTATACCAAGAACTTCTTCAGAACTGAATAACAATCACTTCAAAACTACATATATACCATTCACCCCACCCCTTTCATCACATGCTTTTAATTAAACAAATTGTCATAAGGAAACTATAACTCACAATTCGTAATGCTTTAATCTTAAAACAGGAGCTAGAGCGGTAACCTCATTTATATGCTCTCTCTCTTATCTTGCCCTGCTATTTTCCTGGACTTAACCTCTATTCCATAAGTAGAACTTGCCTATCTTCTTATCCTTCCTTTCCTCTACCTCCTATTTCCCTAACATTTATCCAAGATTCAACTACATGTCCTTAATAAAAAAAAAATAAAAAAAAATGGTTTTGAAACAAATAATATTATCACCATAGGATTTTATTGTATGTCTATACTTTTACTTTTGTTTATATCTGTAATTCACTTTCATAAATAATTGCAATCACTGTATTTCTGGAGCTTTTCTCCTTGGGTCTCTGCTTAAAAAGGGCACCTGTCCAGCCAGACCAACCCGGTTAACAAATGGCAATTAAATAAATAAAATAAATATACCTGTAAAACTAGTTGCATTTAATTTGATTTGTCATTTTAACTCTTTTAACATTCAGATATTCATCTATTATATGACCCTGAGGGTTGCTTCTGATAAAATCAATCACCTTAAAGCCAAATTTATATGCTAGAAAATTCAACACATGTTTGTATAAGGCATTTGTGGGCTAAAACTTTTTAATATCCAACAGGTGTTCGTATACCCTGTCTGTCAACCTCCTTGAGGTTTTTCCCACATAAAATGGCAGGCATAACAAACATTAGGTCAAATAAACCACATTACGTGACACAAATTAAGGAACAGGAATTATATGAGTTGAATAAGAAAAAAATAGGACATCTGTTATATAAGCAAAGATATTTTCTGCAAGGGACCATATTTACGTAAAATAATTAAACGGAATAATAGTGTCATGAGAGAAATAAAGGAGTTATCAGGTACAGCACATAATACACACGAAAATTATGAATGTTGTAAAAATATATATGAACACATTATTTAAAGAGCAGAGGATAAAGACGTGGCAGAAGTGGAAGGTATGTACATTTTCTGATAAGGACAATAAAGATTTGTAAAAAGAAATAGTAACAGATGAATTAGACAAGGTGTTGAAAACAGTGAAGTTAGATTTGCAGCAGGACCAGATGGAGTAGAATACAGAATGTATAAAAACATGACTGCAGAGCAAAAAAAATGGTTTATAGAGGTATTAAATGAATAGTTAATCAAAGGCTTTATGTATAAAGAGTTATGTGGGGATGTTATTAGATTTATATGGAAAAAGGGGGAGAAGAGAGAACTACAGAATTGGAGCCAATAGTTTTAAATACCACAGATTATAAAATTTTACAAAAAAGGATGGTAGAGAAAGTGGGTAAAGTTATAAATGAATATGCATTTGGTATAGAAGGTAAAATGGCTCTAGATTTCTTATTAATACTAGTAGAGGATGAAATGCATAGAAATGTTCAGGCAAAAATAATGGTGGGGGTTTTAAGTAAATTCATCATTCTGTATTATGGGATATATTTGAAGTCTATAATATATGAAAAAAGATTAAAAATGTTTGTATTATAGCGTCTAGGTATAATATATTGAAAGCAATGGTAAATGAATGGTTAAGTGATTATATACAGTTAGAGAGGGGGTATTAGACAAGATTGTCAACTGAGTGGAATATTATTTGTATTAGTAATGAATGCGATATCTACATTCATGAACAGAGTGATAAGCAATGAGCTATATTTCTAGTGAAAGGATAAAAATGCCTATTTTGTTGCAGGTGATATTGTTACAAAATATGGGTGAGGTATAAGCATAGTGATAAAGCAGTTCTAGGAGAATATTCGATAATAGGATTTTCAATAAGCAAAAACAAAAGTCAAGGTTTAGGAGTAAGGGGATGATTGGTGGCATTACATTTAATATGAAAAAATTAAAGTTCCTGGAATTCATTCTGGAAAGCTAGAAATTTTAGAAATAATATGATAAGAAGCAATAAAGGAAATGAAATGTGTGTGTTCTGGAAATCTTTTAAGCTTTTGTTTAGAAAAAAGTATACCTAATTAATGCCATGTTGTTATCTAGAATTACTTATTTAGTAGGTTTTTTCAGTGTTCACTTGACATTGGAGAAAGAAATATATAATATATGTTTCCTTTATTTGAGTAGAGAAAAATGTGGTTTGTGGTTAATACTAGTTTATTCTGCATCATTAAAGTTATATAGAGTAATGAAATGTTTAAAGGATAATGAGGTTTTTTTATTAGCACAAATATTATGTTTGAAATATAAAACGGAATAGTTAGCTTTTTTTAGTTAAAAAACAGAGTTTGTTGTAGTAAAGAAATAGAGAATTATTAAGATAAGATTATCCTTTGAAAAATAAATGTGAAAGAGACTGAAAATGGGAGAAAAGAATTGTAGAACAGGATTTCGGAAAAGTATTATAGGATATATCCATGGCAGGATTTAAAGAAAAAAAAAAGAATGCTATAAATGCAAGAATGGAAAGATGTAAAGGCACAATAGTTTGAAAATATTTTTTTTATTGAGGTTGCCTATACAACAATTGCCTATAAAGGCAAATATGCCTTACAAAAATAGGAGAGAGAGTTTGTTTAGACTGCAGTGATTTTGAAACTAGTGAACATTTTTCTAGGAAGTAGAAGAGATAAAATGTTATGGAAAACAATTCTAGATTTGAATTATGTGGAAGAATTTATGGAAGCAAGTCAATTACATGTGGGCATGATTGAATTTGGGTATTAAAAGAACAAAAGTAAAAAAGAGGTTAAAAGAATTGACAAAAGAATGTGGTGTATTTCATGGTTAATTTGTAACCAAAGAGTGAAGGAAATTATGTTTAATGAAAACTGGTATCTGGCCATGACATTAAAAAAATAACATTTTTGTTTATGGAAGTTGGAGTGTGGGTCAAAAACAAAAACTGGTTTGTGTGTGTGTGTGTGTGTGTGTGTGTGTGTGTGTGTGTGTGTGTGTGTGTGTGTGTGTGTGTGTATATATATATATATATATATATATATATATATATATATATATATATATATATATGATGAAGGGAATGTTGAAGAAAGGTATGTTGTGCGTATTGTTTATTGTAAATATTGCATATAGTGTAAAATATGTATATAAAAATGTAAATAAGTATGATTGTTTTAATAAAGGACCCCTAACCCTTTTCAGTATCTGCTGTGGGATCTTTTACATCCACCTGAGCTACTACCAACTTATGCAGATTGGACTTCCCTAGGTTTAATATTTCATCTGAAGGATTACACACTCAAACGTGCAGCACCCCCTTATGCTGCTACATTTTGCACCACTGAACCTGGATATTATTTAAATTCACTTTTTTATTTATATTCCATCCAGAATTTAAAACAAGAATAACCTATCTACAAATTCATTCAGCCTCCAACAATTTGCTATGTAGACTAGAACAGAAGAACAGAAAATACAATGAGGTATTTCAATGATGAGGGGGATATATTTTGTGTTTCTTCAATAAAGGCTTTTCTGGTGGGGACCCAACAGGAAAAGGAGCACATGTTCATCTTTTACAAAGCTTAGAGGCATGCTGTCATAAAAAAGGCAGCTGACGTTAAACAAAAACGCATTGAGTAACCAAAGCACAGCAGTAATAAATTATGCCGGCAGAAGTATAGCAAAAGAAAGCAATTCTGCTGCAATCTATTTCTGTTCAGCAATGGACTTACCAACTATTATAGAGATATATAACTCTTAAGTTATTTATTACATTCAGTCTGCAAAATAAAAGCAGCAACAATACCAATAAAATTTCTATTGTTTCAAAGGTCTGCTGGACCTCAAAAGTATTTCATGTAATGGATTTTAATCTGCTGCAGTTGTCAGCTTGTTAAAAAAAGATAAAATCCATCGTCTTTAACATGTTCATTTTTGCCTACAATTCTTATTCATATTTTTATTATTACCTTTCTTTTAAAATTCCTTATGTAATATTCAAGCATTTATATTCTCGACTTTATATGCATTCACTGAAGCAGTAATGGCCAAAGATTTACGGATGACTTCTCTCAAGTACCACCAAATAAACTTTAAAACAAAAAGATTCACTGAGCTCACCACCAAAGGCAGTACGCATGGAAACCAAGTAAATGTAGAAAGCAAACCTGCTGCTGCCACCCAAGCTGAAGTAAAATAGTTGAAATTGTTAAAATCAGTTCCTTTATTAACAAAATAAAACGTAATACTGCTGCTGCTGTCTGGATAAGCGCTTTCGGTTGTTGAACCTTTATCAAATCCAAAAGAAAAAAGCAGCTTCCTTTCATTTAAAAAGAGCTTCCTGCAGCTCTTTCATTCAATCAACTAATAAAATTTTGGTGTATGGACACACCTTTCATTTAGAGTGCATGTTCTATTTACTTAGTGTTAGCTAAAAGCTTGGAGTTTTTAAAGTGAAATAGCACAGGATTAATGCATGTGCCTTATTTCTTTAGAGCCCTTCCTTTCAAGATGAGTTTGAGCGGTACAATTTTAATTAATCCAGGTTTATGGTCTGTTCTAAGGTTCATAATCCATTTTGTTTCCTCAGTTTTGGTATAGTTGGCCAGATCCCCTCCTTGTATTGTTTCTACTAGCCTGCTTACGACCATAAATTTAAAGGTGTGGTCTCCATTAACTTTAATATGACCATATAGAGCATTCATATTTACTTGATTTCTAATGTCCTGACAGTGTTTCAGGATATGCTCCTTGAACATTCTATTTGTTTTCCCCACATAGAAGGCTGGGCAGCATTGACACTGAGCAAGATAAATCACATTTTTGCTCCTGCAATTCGCAAACCCTTTGAACCTGTATTTCTTCTTAGATGTTGAATGTATAAATAAATTATCCGTTTTAATATGTTGACATGCTTTACAAAATCCACATTTATAGGTGCCTACTTTATTTGTGGGTGAATGTTCTGTGTCCAAGTTTCGACGATTCCCATGGCATAAGAGCCTTTTCAGATGTTTTCCTATTCTTAAAGGAAAAACTGGGTGTCTCCCCTACAATGCTCCTAAGGTTCTCATCTGACGTCAAAACAGACCAGTTCTTTTATATGGTCTCTAGTATGAATGCATTGTCACTGCTCTATGTAAGACAAAATCTCCTCTTGTTTTCCTTCTTGTTCTTCTCATCTTTTTCCTTACTCAACCAATGGGAAAAATATGGTCTTCCTTTGCCACTTCGTGAGTCTGATGTTCTATTCATGCTTTTTGTGACTTCATCTTTATTATATCCTCTTTCCATAAAGTTATCAGTAAGCCTTTCCTTTTCTTTTTCAAAAACTTCATCTTTAGTGCATAGTTTTGATACACGTTTAACTTGATTCTCCACTATATTTTTAAAAATATGCTTTGGGTGCATACTGGTCCTATGGAGCACGTGATTACGTCATGTTGTCTTCCTGTGCATAGACATATCTATCCCATATACATGATCCATTGTCTGTTGGATATCAAGGAAATTGATGGTAGTATCAGAAAAATTAAATTTGAATCTTAAAAAAGATGTGGTGTTACCCAGAAAAGACTCAAAACTTCTGAGAGAGTGTTCATTGTCTTCCCATAAAATAAAGATGTCATTGACAAAGTGTTTATATACAACTATGTTGTTATTCCAGCTATTGAGGGTATCCAAGCACCATTCTTCCTCCCATTGTGTCAACACTATGTTGGCATAACTGTTGGCGCATGGGGTTCCCATGGCCACTCCAGATTTCTGCCAATAATATTCATTCCCATACATGAAAATATTGTTAGACAGTATTTTATCTAGAAGACTACATATCAAGTTTATATTATCATTGGTCTTATATTTAAGTCCAAATTGTCTAACTGCTTCTGTTCCATATTCGCTTGGTATTGATGTAAACAGGCTAGTCACATCCAGAGTTGCCATTATGATACCTTCGTAGGTTTGCCTCATTGTTGTGCTTTCATAAAGACATTTTAAAAAAACTTTGGTGTCGAATGCATGAAATTAGTGTTAAAGGCATTATAGCCACTTGAAACTTTTTTCGTTGTTCATTCAGCCATGATTTTATGAACTATTTATTCTACTGAGATTTGAAGTAGGGGAGCAAGCTGAACGAGGTAGACTGGACTTCCCCAGCCACAGACTCAAGCTCATTCTGTAGGTTCTCCAAGCATTGCAGTTTGCATTAAGAGATGTACTTCATTCAGCATGCCCTGGATTTGCACCAGAAGTTCCTTCCAAATCAACCAATCATTGTATGCCTTCTGTGGAAGGTGTGCAGTGTGCATGCTGACAAATGTCCAACTCCTCTCAACATGGTGGAACAAAGCCTGTAATCTAAGATCACATCAATTACAACATTTCTCCCTGTATCCCAAAGGGTGATCCAAGCTACCCAGTGAAGGAACCACATTTTAGTCTATTTTACTCATGATCTTACCTTTTTAGTCATTACCAAAATCTCATGGCCATAAGTGAGAACATGGACATAGACTAATTGGCTGATAAACTGAGAACTTCATCCTAAGGCTGCATTCTTACTTCGTCCTCATACTCCGCTGCAATGCATGCAACATTGCAACAGCTGCACTTATCTGTTTCTTCATTTTCTAATACTTTCTACTGCTACAAACAAAGCTTAAGAAACATTAATTACTCCATAAGTAAGTCCATTTATTCTTCTATTTTTTTTAGAATTAGCAAGTGACAGTGATATAAAGAAATCACACTTGATGCATCACCCTGTTTAAATTAATATTTTAAAGTTCCAGGTGTAAACTAAATAGTACAGACATCTGGGATGTTTTCAGGTAAAAGGTTAAAGGGCACAATGCATTTCTTTGCTTTCCTTTTCCTCTTGCAGCAATTACAAATTTTAACAATTTCTATTACCAGGTGAACAACAACATCAAGTAGGCTTTTCAGGGCAGCTAAATATTAAATGTAAGTTTGTCAAAGTCATTTATTGTTTATGCTACAACTTGATGTGTAAGTAATCATGTTAACATTTCAGCAGTAACACAGTTTGGTTTTCTGCTGCGCAAACTTGCTTCTTGTTTTGTAGAAGATTTTTCTGTGGAAAACTCTTACTACCATTGCCTGGAGTGCAGTGATTATACTCCAATATTCAGAAAAAGACAAACCAGTTAAGTACCAGAATGGCATGTGACCTGGCCATAATAAATGTTAAGCATGCCCTGTTAAAGTTGCTAAGGTTGGGTGTAGTGATGGGCAGTAAAATCTAACCCTACTGACTACGAAATGACAGCAGCAGAACAAAACATTTCTTTCTGCCTGCTGTCCTTACCTTTAACCTGTCCCTAACTTCCTCTAAAAATAAATAAATGAACAAAATAAGAGAGTTACTAAAATAACAGGATGTGTGTTTGCCTGTGTAATCTGATGAATGCAAATACAGAAACTCTTTTGTAAGGCATTATTTAGTGACTTCAAGCCTAAGTTGTTTTTCAACAAAACACATTTTATGAGGAAAAGATGATGAATATAAAGCAAACATCTGTATGTCCTGTAAAAATGTAGACAGCTGAGAGGTATGGAGGTAAGTGTCAATGTGATGTATATCATTACACTACCTTTCTGACATTGTTTGCTAAGTGTTTACAGCTTTGAAAGTTGGGGAAACACTAAGCGATTTTTTTCACTTTAGTAGTACATTCATTGGATAAAGCTTCATACATGACAAAGAATTATGATTGCGTCACCAGTCACAGCCCTTTATTATGTGTTCTTGACAGGGATGCCAAGATACGCCTTTGTCATCCATGTCTCGAA